>NC_056739.1:121079439-121136939 GCF_019279795.1 Protopterus annectens | reverse complement strand
TTTAGGCCTTGTATCCTTTTAGTAAGGTATCTCTATGGGAGTTCCAGTTGTTGCATGTATCTGGACAGCTACATGCCTAAGGGGGCATTATATTTAATGACTGGCCTAATGAGGACTCAGTAAAGGGGACAATAACATCCCTATTTCTAGACACAATCCCTTTGTTTCTAAGCTGTGCAGTATAGAAAGACCTTCTTACAACAACAGACTCATGTTGGTCAAAAGTTAGATCACTCTCCATATAAGTTCCCAAATCCCAAACAACTGGGTGAACTATCAGTGGTGTGTTGTCAAAATGGTAGTTTCCTGGGATAGATGACTTCCCAAAGGTTACAATAATGCATTTTTTGCATTTAGTTTCAGTCCATGATTTTGGCACCATTTATTTATTTGGGACAAACCTTCCTACAGGATGGCTAAGTCATTTGCGGATTCAGTGACTGCTCCTGGCGTGCAGCCATCTGCAAACTTAGTAAATTTAAGCCCATAGTGCCTTTTAGGCATAGTCCAGCTAACAGATCAAGCAAACTTAAACTATGCACTGATCAATGCTGAAAGTCTAAATAGCAAATTGAACTTAAAGCCCTTCTGCATTTGGAACAAATTTATGTGTGTATTATTACTGAAACCTGGTTTAAGAGTGCAAAAAGCACCCTCTTATACTAGTTTTTTGTGCCTACCAAACCTTTAGACCCAGTGGGAAGTGTGATGAAGTACCTTATTTGTTAAAGACCACATCACCTCAAGGAAGATTCCCAGAGACCCCCAAACCAAACAGATTGAGATTAAACTCACTAAATAAAACCAAATATCAGATGAAAAGAAGTTACAAGACCACCTCAGTGTCCCCCAACAACCATGTGCATTCCTGAAATATGTTGGATAAACTTCAAATGTACAGTAACTTGATCATCCTGGGAGACTTTAACTACCCATCAATAAACTGGGATGCCTATCCCTCAAATGTGGCTATACTCATAAATTCCTTGATTTCATAAATAAGCATTCTGTAGATCAAATAGTCAAAGAGCCCATTAGAGGGTAAAGATGTTCTTGGTCTGATCCTTAGAAATTTAACATCTATATGCACTATCCCACTTCTGTACCCTCCCCCAGACAAAGCTGACCACAAATTGTTCAAAATTCCTACATAAGCAGATGCAACTATCATAGTATTCAGACTTTAAAAGTACAACCTTCCTATAATTCTATGTCAAAGTCTCAAAGTTCAAGTATAACTATTACCCATAACATTTTTATTTATTTATTTATTTATTTTTTTGTAAAATCTTTTTATTAAGATTATATCAACAATATGCAAACACAACTAGATACAAACACAAAGAACAAAAACAAAAACAAAAAAGAAAAACAAAAAAGATCTCATACAAAAAATTCTACAGACTAAAACTACCTATATACAACTCTCATCCATATCTAACTGTGCTGAAAGTGCAAAAGTAAGGTAGAATCATGACGGTATGTATTCATATACCAATTTCCAAGTATCCCTCTGTGCTGCTTTGTGCCTCATGGAATACCACAAATATTTCTATGCCATCAAATGCTTCCTAGCAGTAAGTTTAAATCCTTCCCATGATATCTTAGACCTGTCTTTCCAATTTAGGGTGATGTAATATTTTATCAACATAAATTTTGTTATTAGAAGGTGTATATTCTTAATATTCGAACCCATTGGGGGGGATATGTAGGAGGACAAATTCCCAAGATAAGGTTGATTTTTCATAACCCATTTTTTCTAATCTGACCCTTAGGGCACACCAGAGTTTATATGAGCATTTGCAGCTCCAAAAAATGTGTATGAAATCTGCTTCTTTCGAAGGGCAGAATTGGCAGTATGGTGGGATTTCTTTGTACATCTTATTTAAGATTGAAGGCGTATAGTAGGCGTTATTTACAATCATAAGTTGAGTGTATCTGAATTTTTGAAGGGGCATGCCTTTGGAAAATTTCTGAATCTCCTGTGCAATTGTACTGGAGGAAATAGTGAGGTCTTGTTTTGTCCAATAATTAGAGTGAATAGCCTCTTTAGTGTTGTGTTCTGACTGATGTTTCAAGAATCTGTACTTAGGATAGCTTAGTTTCTATGCTTTGTCGGAAAAGAGGTAGTGAACTGGGATACAAGCTGTATGGTAAATCCATATTCCTAAGTTCTAAAATGAAATGCTTTTTTTTTATGTAACAATTGTATTTCGAAGGCGTTTATGTATCCCACCCTCTTCCAGAGTAATTGAGGTTGTGGTTAGGCACTGGTTTAAGGCTGGAAGAGTTGCTCATCTATGTTTATCTGATATCTCTCATTTACGGTCCCCCTCTGTGCTGTTTACACCTAACACTGTAATGCATTGTTATCAGCTCGGCGTACAGTTACTACTGAAACCATGTGGAAAATAGCTTCATGGAATGTTAAAGGTTTGCAAACTGATAGCAAAAGGAAACTGCTCCTACATTTAGTGTTCAAATCCAAGCTTGACTTTATTATGATACAAGAAACACACTTATTGAGGGGAACAGTGGAACCTCACGACAAATAAGAAGTGGATTAAGTCCATCATAGCAGCAGGCAATAAAACTAACAAAGCTGGGGTTGCTATTATCATTAAAAACTCCTTTCAACAGGATATCTTAAGGCAGGATTCAGACCCAGAAGGCAGATGGTGTTATTTTCTAACCAAAATTGACAGTTTAGATAAGCCACTTTTAATTTTGAATGTCTATGCCCCATGCACTTCCCAACACAACTTTATAATGGGTATTTATAACTTATTAAACTCCTTTACAGACCATTACTATATTATTGGGGGCGACTGGAACTCTATCCAAGACCCAAAAATAGACAGAACTAACAATATAACTACATTTAACTCACAGGCCACTACTGCTCTCTTTGAAATTAAAAATGATTTTAGGTTAATAGACCCGTACCTTAATATCTCATCCCCCACGGTCAATAAAGGTTTTACATTTTTCTCTCAATGTCATAAGACTTGGTCCAGACTGGATTTTTTCTTAATTTCAGACACATTCTTAAGATTTGATATCTCTTTACTCACAGAACCTAGATCTTTTTCGGACCACTCAAACATTACATTAACATTAGAATGGGTTCATGGTAACGCCCCAAAAAACTTTATGAGATGCTGGCACCTAAACCTTAACCTTCTAGAAAAGATGGATATTAGAAAGGAAATTGACACCTTGTTGGACCAATGCATACTATCCATTAATGACAATAGTACTCCAATTGATATTTCCTGGGCTACCACGAAAGTTTTAATCAGAGGGATGTTAATTAATAAATCTGCTTTTTATAAGAAAAAGTATCTCTCCAAAGAAAAGAGTATCAAGGAAGAACTAACCAGACTTGAGCTGAAGATGCAGCAGAAATATTCTTCGGACATAGAGAACTCTATTAATCAGCTGCAGGTTAAGCTAGTATCTTTACAAGCAGAAAACTTATCATTCCATGAAATCAAAAATCTAGCCAATTACTCACAATGGGCCCAACTTCCCTCTAGATTCTTAACGAGATTACATAATCAACATAAACCTACACCATTTATCTCGAAAATTATTTATCAACAAAATTGCTATCATAACTCACAAGATATAATCAAGGTATTTGAGAACATATATGAAGAAGTCTACAACCCTACCCCCAAGAGTCTCAATGATCAGGATTTACAGTTATTCCTTAATAATTTAAATTTTCCCAGCTTGGGGGAACAACAACAAACTCTATTATCAGCCGAGTTTACACAAATGGATATCAAAACAACTATTAACAATCGCAATAAATAATAAGGCACCGGGGCCAGATGGTTTCTCAGCTGAGTTTTACAAGTTGTTCAGTTCTAAGATCATAGGTTCATAGGATCATAGGTTCATACTAGGCTAACTGCCTTGTGGGACTCAAACCCTGCACCTTATGTTTGTAAGGCAAACACCTTAACTATTAGGCCATCCTCCCAACCCCATACTTCATCATCTCTTTAATTACATTATACAAGGGGGTATATCTGACCCTCATTTGAATGCTTCTAGAACCATACTAATACCTAAACCGAATTCGGACACCACCAACCCTAATAATTATAGGCCCATTTCCATTATTAATTTAGATATGAGAATTATGGCAACAATATTAGCCAATAGAATTAAGACAGTAATTACTAAAATCATTTCCCCAGAGCAATCAGGGTTTATTAACCAGCGACAAACAGTTGATCAGACACTCACTCTTGACGCGATGATATCCTTATCATTAATCAAAAAAAACATCTGTGTACGCCCTAGCTATTGATGCATCTAAAGCATTTGATAGAATCAATAAGATATTTTTGAACACGATTCTGCAAAAATTTAATTTTCCCGCACAGTTTATTCAGTAAATCAACACTTTGCATAAGAAAGCATACACCTCTTTGCAAATAAACAAGTTTAGCTCAAAGAAAATAGAAATTAATAATGGGATTAGACAGGGTTGTCCCTTATCACCATTTTTATTTAACTTATATATAGAACCCCTGTTTCTACTAATAAAACAGAGAACATTTCACAATATTCCGGTCCTATTTAACACTGAGGTAACTCTCTCTGCATATGCAGATGATTTAAATATATATTATTCTCTCCCCAACACAGACCTTATCAAGATAAATAACTCATTACAGCTATTTTCTAAATTCACGAATTATAAGGTTAATATGGACAAATCAACGATATTCCCGCTAAACAGCCACGCACAATATCCTAGCGGAAGTTCTATACCTAATATAAAAATCAGAGACCACCTACACTATCTAGGAATTTCATTCTATACAGATGCGCATAATTATTATCAAGAGAATGTGGTTAAGATTTGGTCCGATATTCAAAAAGACTTGGAAAGATGGTCACAACTAAAACTCCCTCTCCTTTCGAGAGTAGCCATTATTAAAATGAATATTTTCCCGAGAATATTGTATATTTTCAATGCTACCAACACCCTGATACATAACAGATTCTTCAATAATATCCAAACATCCCTGTCGAAATTTATATGGCATCCAAGACCTGTCAGGATAAATTACCAAAAACTTATATACCCTAAGGACAAAGGAGGTTTGGGACTACCCGACTTCAAATTATTTTATGAAATTAACAAAAGCAGTAGAGTAATCAAAATTGCGAGTTACAGTGAGGAACTCAAGACATGGTGCCCAAGTTGGGTTAAATTATACCATAATTATGTTAAATCACTACACTTTAACCCCATGGCTCTCCCATTCTTAGATGCTACAGCCAGGAGAATATATAAAGTTCAAAACGAATTATGGGAACAAATTAAAATCACACAAAATCTGTTCAAATCTATGAACGTACACACAGCTTTCAGGACACTTCAACCATTACATCTCAATCCAAATATTCAAATAAATGATAAGATGATTAATTTGAATCCATACCCTTTACTAAAAGGGAAAACAGTACTAGATTTTTTCATACTTAAGCAGGAATCTTTAACTAGCATTAGGAGCAAACTTAAGCTACCAATAAAATATACAATCATGATTAGACAATTAAAAGAACTGTGTTGCAGATTTTGGGAGGATATCGACATCCCTGACTCACACATAGATACTTGTAAAATGGTATGGGACCTGCTGACACAGAAAAAGAAATTGATCTCAAATGTCTATAAAGTCATTACGGCTATCTTTATTTATTTTTTATTTTACATTTATTTACCGGGGAAAGTCCGACTGGATATATGTCCATTTTCGGGGGTGGCCCGGGGAGAAAAGCTCCAGAAATCAGAGTACAAATGCATTAGGAACAATAGAAACATTTAGACATAAGTATAATATGCAGTTTTCAGTGGGATTACAAAAATGGATAAAACATAGTAGACAACATCAAAATCATGCGGCTTCAATTTCAGACAATAATACACAGAATTATGAGCTAAGTCCTTTCAAGAATTTGTACACTTATTAGAGTATAAGACTGAAATGCTTAGGGAGAGTTTGCAGGAACAGTGGGTGGTGATTACTCGGGGTTTAAGCAGGGACACTGCCAATGCTGTTGGAAGTGTAGTTTGAGGCTTTTTTTGAAATGGGTTAAGGTGGATTGGTGAGTACGTTTGGCAGGTAGCATATTCCAAGTTTTGCCTACTGAGTTGGCGAATAGTGAGTCCCCAGCCACATTTATGCTCTTAGTTGTTTGCACCAGCAATCTGACAGCAGAGCGTAGTGTCCTCAGGTTGCTGTATGGTTTGATGATCTTATTTAGTGCTGGTGTTTTTTGGGTTGATATAGTATTTTGTGGGTTATTATAAGTTAGTTGTATTGGAGAAGACTGGGCCATTCTAGCCATCCTAGTTGAGTTAGGTTGATACAATGGTGGGTCCTAGAGGTAGCACCTGTAGCAAATCTAGCAATATGGTTGTAACAACTAGCAAGTTTGGTAAGGGTGGCTTGGTTCAGGTTAGTGAAGAGGGGGGAGGCATAGTGGAGGGTAGAAAGTAGGTGGGACCGAGCGATAGTAGTTCTTGCAAAATGAGTGAGGAAGGGTTTGATCTTGTATAGGGAGCCCGTTTTTTGTTTACAGATTTGCTGACTTGATTAACATGGATATCATATTTTAGGGTGTTATCGATTGTGACGCCCAGGAGTTTTGTGAGAGTATCTGGGGATATAATTGTGCCATTGTTGGAACTTATAGTAAAGAATGACGAGGAGGATTTGCAGGTGGGGGAGAAGATGAGCAGTTTAGTTTTGCTGGGGTATAATAGAAGCTGACGATTTGCAAACCATTTTTCTACATCATTGAAAGTATTCTGGGTTAGAGTTATAAGCTCAGTTGAGGAGGAGGTGGTACATATTAAAGTAGAGTCGTCCATGTATTGGATGCAGGTGGCCTTGGGAGTGATGGTGGGTAGGTCATTGATAAAGACTGAGAAGAGTAGTGGTCCTAGTATGGAGCCTTGGGGACTCCTAGAGTAATGGGTAGATGTGTGGATAGGGTATTCTGCCAGAAAACTGCTTGTTGTCTATCAGAAAGGTAAGATTGGAACCATTTAATGGAGCTACTATTCAGTGGCAGTTCCTTCAGGGCACAGAGAAGCAGTTGGTAATTGACCATATCAAAGGCCTTAGAGAGATCTAGGAAGAGAGCTGAGGTGAGTTTATTATTGTTTCAATTGGTGTTGATAAAGTTAGAGAAGGATAGGAGGGCTGATGTGGTGCTGTGGTGTGGCCTACACCATGCTGAGAGTTGGCCAGTAGTCTATTTTGGGTGAGATAGGGCATTAATTGGTTGTGGATGTACTTTTCCATAATTCTGGCTAGTGGTGATAGTATGGCTATTGATCGGAAGCTTGAGAGGTCTAAAGAATTCCCTCCTTTATGAAGGGGAATGACATGGGAAACCTTCAGTCTGAATGGCATCAGTCAAGGTGCGGTTTATTATGATCGAGACAGGGTATGCAATGGCGTCTGCCCCTTTTTGTAAATATTCTGGTGGGAGGAGATCAACTGCCAGGGTAGTGGGCTTTAGTTTGTTAATTAGAGATCGGATGGTCGATGTAGATACAGGTTGGAAGGCGAAAGGGAGTGGGGTAGTGGTTGTGGAGTAGTTTTGAAAGGAGCTGGTAGGGGGTAGTTGGTTAGCTAGTGATTGGATGGTTTTGGTAAAAAAGTTGTTAATGATGTTATCAGTTTCCTTTGGAGTTTTAAGGTTGCAAGTTGAGGGGGTGGGGGTGGAGGTTTGGCCAGGGTGGAGCAGTTTGTTAATGTCTGCCCAAAATATTTGAAGTTTGTTCTGGTGTTTGTGCTGAAGGTGTTGATAGAAGTTTTTTTTTGCCTAACAATGTGGCTTTCTTGGTGTCATTCCTTAGTTATCGGAATTTAATATGGTCAAGTGGGTCTTTGGAGGTGCACCAGTTGTCCCATGCTTCATTTCTTGCTATGATTTTGGCTTTGGTTACTTTAGAGAGCCAGGAGGCAGTCTTGGTTTTGGCTCTAAGGGTGCGGATAGGGGCTTGGGAATCTAGAATGGAGAGGAATTTAGAATTAAAATAGTCTACAGCATCATCTGGCGGAAGTTATTTAAGTATGGCCCAATTGCATGCTCTGAGTTCATTCTGAAAGTCAGTGGAGTTAAAGTTCTTGTTGTTTCTGGTAGATTTATATAGAACTTGGCGGTGGTTATCTACTTTATGCTTGATGATGTAAGTGAGTAGGTGGTCACTTATATCATCTGGGAGGGTACCTGTGTTATACAGGTCTGGGTGATTGTTGATAAGACTTCAGTCCAGGATACTGCCTTTGTAGTTGGACTTATTTATTCTGGTGGGTGAGGATACAAGTTGGGTATAGACGTGAAAGTTTATATGGGTGGTGGGAGATTCAGAGGAACAATTGCTCCAGTCAATATTAACGTCTCTTAACACCATAGTTATGTGGGGATATGTGTTGGAAAGCCATTCAAGGAAGTCTTCTAGGGTATTTGCATTGTTGCCTGGGGGGATATAAATGCAGGCAATGAATATAGATTTACTTTTTTTTTTTAGCTGTAGTTTGTTAACTAGGGCTTCTGCATTATTGAACAAGGGGGTTGCTGTGGGTCTAGTGTGACATCTATTGTGTTTTTAAACAGAACTGCTACTCCTCCACCTATCCTGGTGGTTCGATCTAGTCTAAGTATGTTGTACCCTGGTGGGACAACCTCATTATTTTTAGTTCCTGGTTTTAGCCAGGTTTCTGTAAGACATGGCACATCAGGTGAGTAAGTAGCTAGAAGGGCATGATGATTATGGACCTTGTTGTTAATACTCCTGATGTTTAGGTGAAAGGTCAGGAGAGAGTTAGGGGACCTTGCATTTGTCCATATGTTGAAGGTGGTAGTGGGCTAGGAGCTTGGTTGAATGGTGGGTCCAGGGTTAGGGTGAATGTCTCCATCCCTCATCAGAGTAAGTTGTACCGTGATTATTAGTTTCAGCACTTTACTTATTATTTTATGATAATATCTAGTTTTGCAGGAGATGGTCTATGGTCTAGTTAGTTGGTGGTTGTTAAAAGTGGAGAGGACAGGTTTGTAGTGAGATAGGGGTTGGTCTGATTCACTCAAGGTGGGAGCAGAGATGGTATGAAATATGGGGTGATGAAAGCCACGATAGGGCTGGTTTTCATAGATGGTGAGGAGATATAGCCCAGGCAATATAACTGAGAGGAACATAATTGATCTCATCTTGATAGTGGTGGTACTTGGTAAGGAATGTGGGTGGAAAATTAAGGGGGCTGTTGGCAGGAAGGGGTGGTGTATGGAGTTGCGGGTTATCAATGATAGGTTGTAGGAGAGTGGTTTATCGGGTTTAAATTTAGCAGTAGTGGGGGCGGGTGAGATTTGGGGGCAGGGTGGGGTGCAGAGCGAGCCCGAGCAAAGCGAGGGCAAGCAGAGCGAGGCTATACCAAGTTACAAGGATTTCCAGGTCTGTGAGTATGCAGGCATAAAGAATACAACTTTATAGTGTTTTACTCAGTTCTTTTTAAAGTGAGCTCCAATTTACTCAGTTTTACTCATTTCTTTGAAAAGTGAGCTGTGTTGTACTCAATACTGTATTAAACAAAGTTTGTAGCTTAGCCAGGCAATTTCACTGACTGTTGGGAGAAAGCAAGCTTTTAACCTGAATTTTATACAGATATTTTGCTACTTCTTTAGCAACTGTGAGATGAAGTAAGCAGGGGAATGTGTTATACAGGCTGTTTGAGCTGTAGAATTTTTTTTATTACTTATTACAGCAGCCTGACTAGGGAGTCTAAGACTGTTAAGCTATCTTTTACTATGGACCCTAGGCTAGCCATAGACTCAGTTCAGCCAAGCAATCTGTTAGCACAGCACTTACACTTAAGATATAGACCTTACAGTCATTTTCCTTAGTGAGGGGCAGTGCAGGAATGCTTTTCTTTTAGTTTTCAGGATATTTCTTTTCAGCACAGATTGAGCCGTTCGAGGTAAGAACAGGTGGGGTGGAACGACCTGGTAAGGTACATAGAGTCAGTGCATGGATTCTATATGGAACATAGCTAAAATAACAACATGCAAACAGTATTATACATTCAGGCAGGGCATTCATTAATATTAGTACCACATCTTCTGCATTACTCTGTACTCAATTGCAGCTATGAGTCAGAGCAGTAGTCTACAGCACAGGCAAGGTCAGTGAATTTTACACAGCTTTTCCTTTGTGATTTTATGCTATCAGTAGTTACAGCATCAAGGCAGTACAGCTAAATCCAGTTGCTAAATGCTAGGAAACACTTCTGTTCATGAGACTTAAACCAGCATAATAATATATCACAGCAAACTATGTTGCCAAGCTTATAATGTTAAAATTGCCACATGCAGTTAATAAATATGCTTAGAATATCACTCCTGGCTAGCAAACTTTACAAGTAATTCCACTCATTTTTTAAACATTCTACTGGTTTGGCGAATTAGAAAATCATTGCTATGCACGCCGCTTTGGTTTTTTAGTTGTTTCTTTACCACATAATCAGCGAAAAACACAAAAAACGACAGTTCAAGCACACTGTTTGGGTAGAAAAACTGCTAACTGGGTCCTTAGGCACTAGGGGTTTGAAAATGTGGACACAACTAGTAATTATGCAAATAAATTCAATGCTCCCCTAGAAAACTCTTCTAACAATATTAAACAAACTGGGAAGGGTAAAAGCACACCAGCCTGGTGGTCCACATGTATAAACAAACATTCCGGTAAAAGGAAAACACTCATTAGAACATATAGAAAAATTGTGTTCCAATTTTACGATTTGTGAACATGGAGATTTTCTGGTGGAGACACCAAATTTCTCAGGATCCAGGTCTCCTATTCTCCTTTCAAATACAACAGCTGGTGGGCTTCCAAGGATGTCGGGACAGATCCAAACCATTAATAATCTTGAGCTGAGCTGAATAAAAGTTAGGTTTGTATGCCAAGTACTCCAGAGCATTCATGCCAGCAATGAGAGGGAGGCTAAAGCCCTGAGTGTACAATGCTAGGAGTATAACAACAAACGTCCACACCCTGTGATAAAAATGTACAAAGCATAAAGGGGATGGAGGAAGAGGTGACTACTGTAGCAGTGATCATTCAAACATCTACTGTTATGGTAAGTTCAACTTACACAGCTGTACTGTGTTCATTGTTATGACCACTGCTGCAGTAGCCTAAGCTATATGGACAGACTGCCACAGCTTAGACTGACCGGGAAGAGGAAGGATGAGGGTCCAGAAGCCCCTGGATAATGGTCCTAGCAAAGCCTGTCCTACAGCTGGAGAAGTTGTCTAGTTTATAGCGATTTGTAAAGTGAGTGCAGTGGAGCAAATGCTACTTCTAGAATACTTCTAGAATCCAGTCCTTTCCAAAAACTCACACATGAAGCCAAGGCCCTAGTAAAGTGAGCCTTGTCCTGGCCTGAATTTGTTTTGTTGTGGTGGATATAACAAAAAATAATCATTTTTGAAATAGTCTGTTTTGACATAAGTTGACTTTTTTTCTTACCTTCATAAAAAAGAACATTATAGCAGAAGTTCTGAAAGATTATTTTCTATCAAAATATTACCCAAGTTGTCTGTGGCCATCCAAGGTGTGGAGTATCTTTTCTCCCTCATTTTTGGGTTCTAGAAAGAAGAAAGAGGGACATATAGCTTGACTTTAGGCATAAAAGAAGAATTAGTTCTCAAGGAAGCCCTATCTTTGTGGAAAATGAGATAAGATTGACCTACCATGAGCACTTGCAACTCAGATATTCTTCTTGCAGAGGTCACAGCAACCAGTAAAACTATTTTCCATGTTAGGAACTTCAAGATAGCAGAAGAGTGTGTTCAAACTAAACAGTTATACCTTCTAACTCAAAATTACGATTCCAAGGAGGAGACACTGGTTTCCCAGGAGGCTTCTTATACAGCACCACTTTCAAAAGCATTTTCACGTGAGATTACACTGAAAGAGGTAGATCCCTGGCCTGGAATCATATGCCATTGCATCAATTTTTAATATGATTGTACTTTGGATAGATCCAACTTATACTAGCCAAATGCTTTCATGAACAGATTGTTTTAAGTTTGTATAAATCCTTTTGACTTTAATAAACTGGAAAGTATGAATAATGTTTTTGTATGGTTACTGAAAAACTCAATAGAAGGATCTTTGTCTGAGAAGTTAAGTTCTTCATATGTAAAACTGAGTTTGAAAACTTTTAGAAAGTACATTTACAAAACTTCTTTAATTAAACAAAATGGATATTTCTCTTTTTCCCATAGCTTTCATGTCAGGGTTCGTAGAAAGTCAGAAGAATAACATTTTAATTTTGTACCATGATCATTTTGATAAGTGTTCAGTAATGTCAAACAGAAGAAAAGAAAGCATAAGTATAGCTTAGCTACATCTTATAGTTAATTATGTCCTTCTTTTGAAAAAAAAATTAATTTTACATTTTAAGTGAGTATAAAAAAAATCTGTGATTATATGAATATTTGATTTCTGTTATTAAATTAGATCTCATATTAGAGAAGTCTTTCCAGGCTATGTACGTTAATCTTTAATAATAGTAACTTTTTTGGCCTCAGTGCCTTTATTTATTTATTTTTTTTAATACTTTATTAAATTATCACTGAAAACATAAGCAAGCATACATTAAAAATGAAGAGAAAAGGAAAGAAAAAAACATTTAAACATTTTCCATTTAGATACATAAATAGTAATGACTGATAAAATTATTGGAAAATTTTAGAGAACAGTCGGTTGCATGATTTAATAGATGATAAAAACAAATTCATATCACTCAAGTCTGTTAGTTGTTCTTCAGTGAGTTTACACTGTAAGCTCTTTATGCAGAAATATATTTATAGAGTCTCTACATTTATCAAAAAAAAATTGTTGTAAATGTAAGAAGGAGATTAAAGCTGACAGGGTATATATATTTATGGGCTGTGAAAGATTATCTAACTGTTAGAAAGATGTTACGCTGTGATCGGATAACTGTGCTTTGTCAAGACCAACAATATTAATGAATGTTCCACTGTAAAGGTTATGAATAGTAAACAGCATATAAAGTCTTGGAATGTATTAGCAGTTGCGAGGAAAGTAATAAAAAATGGTATCTGATTCAATTCCTTTGTTTAAAGAATTTTTAAGTTTAGTCACAATTTAAGTAAAAATGAAAAAGATGTGATACGTCTGATATATGTAAATAATAGGAATTTTAGTTGCTGGAATAATTTAGAAATTATATCAAAATATGAAGAAAATTAATTTGGCTATGCAATTATAATATCTAAATAGTTATAAATTGTTATTTTGCAAAGTGCTGTTGCATACATTTAGATTGTCTTCCTTACTTGTATATATTGCACATATGTTGAAATCGATAAAAATTGTTTAAAAAATTAGCAAATCTAAAGACACACAAATAAATGTCAACATCAAAAGGTTATCCAAGGTACTGAAAAATACCACCAGGAAAACAAAGGATTCCCATGAACTTAGACTGATATCAATACCTAAGGATAACTACAAATCTTCTTAAGTCAGAAAGTTACAAACTAACACCCAACATTGCTTTGAAAGTATTTATTTATAATGGCACTACCTACTCTGAGCCAGTGGAGATCACAAATATATTGACAAACAAATTCAGTGCAACTTGCATGCATATATACATATATACAAAATCCACATATAAATAAGGACTGCAAACCCCCTATCATCACAAAAGAACACTTGTTGAAATACTTCCAAAAGCAACAAATACCTCCTCAGTGAGATCTGATGATATACCAGGAAGCCTGCTGAACAGCATTAAACACACTGGTGTCCGTGCTCCTGTAAGCATTTAACCAGCTTTGTCCCCTAGGTTTGGTGCAGAGCAGTTGTAATGCCATTCCACAGGGGTGGCCCCGCCACGGACGCTGGGAATTACCGACCCGTCAGTCGGTAGAGCCTCATCTGAAGGCCATAGAGCAGGTCATAAGAGCAGTGATAAACTGTGTCATAAAATTTGCCCCCAACAACTTGGCTTTGTTAAAGGTAGATAATTGGCTGGATTTATTAACACGTACACTAAGTGTACACCATTCTGAGTGAGTAGGTAATACAAGCATAACTCACACCTTATTCCACCTAATTTTAGTTTTCCAACTGATTTCTTGCAACCCAGTAAAATGGCATAAATAAAAGAATAGTTAAAAAATTCAAGTGGGCCTGTTACAGCTGTTTGTTTACTTCTTCAGTTTATTAAATGTACTTTTTCAGCTACTGCAATGTATAAACTTATTGTAAAAATATAATATATGGATTTTATTTGATCAGAGGATCATGGAACAATATTTCTCCATTACTTTATTTTGTTTCATTCCCGCGGTGATGGTGCTGCAGTAGCATTGTCACCTCACAGTACGACGCTGTCTGGTTCAATTCTCAGCTAGAGCATCTTCTGCGTGGAAACATGCGTGAATGGGCGTTCCTTCATTGAAGGTTGTGCGTCTGGCCTGGCAAGCCGGTATATAAAAATCAACTGCCAATCATTAGCTGACCGGAGTTCCGCTGTGGCGACCCCTAACCAGGAAAAGCCGAAAGACACAAACAAACTTTATTTTGTTTCATGTCATTTACTGACCATATGTTAGTATGCTGTATTTCTTCATTTATTTTTCCTTGTTTAATATTATTGTTCTACTGTTATTGGACCAGGATATGACTGAATTTTTTTAATGACTTCACCTATACAGAATCAGAATTGCCTAGACATGATATGACCTTGATGCATTTAATTATGGTGGTAGCAATTACTAGAAAATGGAAATCAAAATCTAAACCAATTATATTTGTAGTAGTGAATATAGTAACAGAGATAAAACAACTGGAATTGAGATCTTTAGAAAAGGGTACGAGCAAACTACATAGGAAAAAATGGGAATTGTGGGAACAATACATATAGGGGAGGTATGAGGTTTAAAAGAAGGCAGGACTTAAATTTATTTATTTATTTATTTTTATTTTACATTTGTTAACCGGGAGAGTCCGACTGGATACATGTCCATTTTCAGCGGAGGCCCGGGGAGAAAAGCTCCAAGTACATAACAGACATATGAACATTGTTAATGCAAAAAAGGAAGATAGCTGAGTTCTAAATACAATATAAAGATACATCACATCTTGGGAAAAAAACAACAGCAGCATATAAAAAAAACATAGGTCAGTTACAAAGGCGAGGCGCCTTGTTAAAAAGCGGTTAAGGATAGTGAGGTAAGAGAAGGGTAAATGATAGTGGTTAATCAGGTTTGGAACAGGGACATTGCCAGAGAGTATTGAGATGGGGTTTAAGCTTTTTTTTGAATTGTAGGAGTGAGGGTTCTGAGGTGAGCATGGTCGGTAGGGAGTTCAACATTTTACCTACAAAGTTTGAGAATAGAGAATCCCCAGCAGAATTATTGGCTTTGGTAGTTTGAGCTAAGATCTTATTGGAGGAGCGTAAAGATTGCAGGTTAATATAGGGGTTAATGATGTTTTTCAGAGCTGGTGTTTTCTCTGGGTGATACAGTATCTGGTGAGCCATTTTGAGTTGGTTGAAATGGAGTTGGCTGGAAAACTCTAACCACCCTAGTTGCTTCAAGTTAGTGCAGTGGTGCGTTCTAAAGGTGGAATTTGTGGCAAATCTAGCTATGTGATTGTAACAAGAAGCAAGTTTGTTAAGGGTTGTCTTGTTTAGGTTTGTAAAGAGGGGGGAGGCATAGAAAAGAGTTGATAGTAGGTGTGTGCTGGCAATTGTAATTTTAGCGTGAGGAGTGAGAAAGTGTTTTACTTTATAAAGAGAGCCAAGCTTTTTATTGACGGTTTTGATGGTAAGATTGAAATGGGTGTCATATTTAAGGGAGTTATCGATGGTAACACCTAATAGCTTTGTGTGAGCTTCTGGTGATATAGTGATTCCATTGGAGGATGTAATAGAGAAGGTGGGGGGAAGAGTCTTGTTAGTGGGTGAGAAAGTAAGTAGTTTTGTTTTGTTGGGGTTGAGAACTAGTTGTCGACTTGAGAACCATTTTTCTATTAGGTTGAAGGTGTCTTGGGTTGAAGCAGTGAGGTCTGCCAGGTTGGAGGCAGTGCTGATGATAGTCGAATCATCTGCATATTGAATGCATGTGGCATGGGGGGTGATTGTGGGCAGGTCATTAACAAAGATGGTGAAGAGAAGAGGGCCAAGAATAGATCCTTGGGGAACTCCAAGTGTAACAGGTAGGCATGTAGATAATTTGTCCTGCCATAGAACAGCCTGTTGCCTATTGGACAGGTAGGATTGGAACCATTTCAGCGTGGAATTGCTGAGTGATAGTTTTTAATGTATGGAGGAGTTGAATGTGGTTCACCATATCAAAGGCCTTGGAGAGGTCTAAGAAAAGAGCAGATGATAGTTTATTATTGTTTCTGAAGTTATTGATGGTATTAGAAAAGGATAGTAGGGCTGATGTGGTACTGTGATTTGGCCTGAAGCCATGTTGGGAGTTAGCTAGAATTTTATTTTTGGTGAGGTGTTCCATCAGTTGTTTGTGGACACACTTTTCCATAATTTTGGCCAGGGTGAGAGTATAGCTATAGGTCTGTAGTTGGTTAGCTCTAGTGAGCTACCACCTTTATGGAGAGGAATAATGTGGGACATTTTCCATATGGAGGGATGAAGGCTTCTGACAAGGTACGGTTTATGATTATGGAGACGGATAGGAAATGGCCTCAGCTGCTTTTGCAGAAACTCAGCTGGGAGAAGGTCAGCTGCTAGCTTAGTGGGTTTTAGTTTTTAAGAAGAGATGTTATAAAGGATATGGGTACTGGATCAAGGTAAATAAATGATCTGATGTAGTTGTAGTATTCTGCTGGCATGGGTAGTGGAGTGGGCTGGTTGTTTGTTTGAATTGTGTGGCCAGGGATTGTATAGTTTCTGTGAAGAAACTATTGAATGTGTTAGCAATGTTTACAGTGCACTGTTGTTTGCAAGTTGTTGGAGTGGGGGTGGTTGCCTGGCCTGGGTGCAGGAGCTTGTTTAAGCCTGCCCAGAATTTTTGTGGATTATTAAGGTGTTTGTGTTGGAGGTGGAGGAAGAAGTTTTTTTTTATCATTTAAGATCATTCTTTTAGTTTCATTTCTAAGTTGCCGGAAGGTTTGGTGGGAGTGTGGGTCTTTAGAGGTACGCCATGTGACCCACATCTTGTTTCTAGATAGGATTTTGGATTTTGTTTCCTTAGAGAGCCATGGTGTGGTTTTGGTTTTAGTTCTAATGGACCGTATTGGAGCATGGGAATCTAGAATCTTGAGGAAGGTGGTGTTGAAGTAGATAACTGCCTCTTCAAGAGGAAGAGACTTGAGTATTGTCCAGTTGTGGGCTTTAAGTTCAGTTTGAAAAATGGAGGCGTTGAATTTATTATTGTTCCTGATTTTTTATGGTTGTAAGAAGGGGGTGATTTTCTTGAATTTGATAACATAGGTGAGTAAGTGATCACTCATGTCCTCTGGGTGAGTACCTGCTGAGTACTGGTCAGGATCTTTATTAGTAAGGATCCAGTCCAGGATGCTGTCTTTGTTTTGGGGTTTACATAGTCTGGTAGGAGTGGATATGAGCTGAGAAAAGCCATGTAGATTTATGCTGCTAGATGGGGAGCTAGATGAGAAGGAATTCCAATCAATGTTGAAGTCACCTAACACTATGGATTCCTGGGGGTGAGTTTGAGTTAACCAGTGGAGAAAGTCCTCTAAGGTTTTGTTATTATTGTTGCCTGGGGGGATGTAAATACATGCTATATTTATGCTTTTATGTTTGTTTGGTTGAAGTTTTACAAGTAGAATTTCGGCATTGTTTGTTAGGAGGGGTTGTGGAGAGGCAAGGGAGATTTGTAATGTATTTTTGTAGAGTATGGCTACATCGCCACCTTTACGAGTTATTTGGTCTGCTCTTAGTATATCATACCCTGGTGGGATTATCTGTGTGTCTTTCATACTTGGTTTAAGCCAGGTTTCTGTGAGACATAGTAGGTCTGGGGAACAAGTAGCTAAAAGGGCATGTAGGTTGTGAATCTTATTGTTTACACTTCTGATGTTTAGATGACAGGTCAGAAGAGAGTTAAAGGGTCTAGAGTTTAGATTGAGAAGTGGAGGGGAGGATAGGGTGGAATTACAATTGAGTGGAGGGAAGGGCCAGGGTTGGGGTGGATATCACCATCTGTGGCTAGTCTGTGATTCATAGTGGTAATGAATTTGAGGGCTTTGAGTAGAAGTTTGTAGTAATGTTTATCATTTGGCCTAATATTGGTAGGTTTGATAATTACATAGCGTTCGAGTTCTAACAAGGTGGGTGAGTAGGGAGTTGAGTCATGGCCTCTGTTGTTAATTATGGGTGAGGGGTTGGTTTGGTAGCCTGGGTGGTGGAAGCCTACGTAAGACCAGGTTTCATATAGGGTAGCTAGGTAAGGGACAAGTAGGAGGGGAAAAAGAGTTGGTATGATAAGCTTCCTGGGTGGTGTCATATTCCGTTTGATCTTAGAGGGCGGTAGTGAGGTACAGGAAGTTAGTGGACAGTAGGGGGAGTGGTTTGAGGTTATAAAAGTACGAGTACTGGGGGCGGGTGGGAATAGGGGGCAGGGCGGGGAGCGGAGCGAGCACAAGCGAGCAGTGCTCATGAGCGGGTTTACACTAAGCCACTAGAGCCCAGGTTTCAAGATGTAACTCCTGAATAATTAACTTGCAGGTGAGTAATCTCATCTAAACAAACACCAGGTTCAATGCCTATGCTTTGGGAGCTTGTTATTACAATTTTATAGCAGTTTGCCTTAGTTTTAGATTGTGTTCTGTAGTTTAAGTGGAGTATATGCAAACAAGCTTGGATTTTTAGTTTGGGTAAGCCTAGGGAGATTTGTGCTAGTGCTGAGGACCCTTAAATAATACTTTACTTTAAAGTCTATACTAAAATGACCAGATAATGACTTGTTTTGTTTTTACAGGTTGTGGGCAAAAGTAGAGTAGTCGCTCGAAAAGGGCGAAGTTCTTTTCTGCCTTACGCTGTGCAGGGGAAGACCTGGGAGGGATAGAGAGAGAGCTTGATTTCAGAGGCAGTCAGAAGCAGCTGTGTAGCTTAAACAACATTAGACTACCCGAGGAAACCCCTAAACTATGTTAGTAAAATCTTCACATATCTTTACATATAGCATAAATCATTATAACACATTAGCATTTTACTGCAACAGTGCCTTATGACTGAGAGTATAAATGAGCTATGTAATGTCTGAGTGAAAATGATTGGGTAGATTATAAGTGATGTATAATATTTGCAACTGGGAGTGTGTCAGTATGGTTTGCGATGTAAAATACTTGCAACTAGGATTGCGTCAGTGTGGTTTGTTTTGATTTATATAAATGTATGATTGCTTTGTCATAAGTGATGGTTTAATAAAGATGTTTCTTGTTTAAAAAAGGGGGTGGGAATTGAATAATTTATGTAATGCTGCTTAAGTTATATGATATATAGCAATATATGTGAGGTATAATGTTTAATGTTAATCTGTTAATACAGTTTGATTACTTTTGTCTGAATGTAAATTTGCCTGTCCAAGTGATAATTTAAGAAAGGTGTTAAAAAAAGAAATAAACATGCAAACAGAACAACAACCAAATAAATTCATTCTATTTCAAGTAATGAATACATTATGTTTTACATGAATAATAATTCTTTCATATGCAGAATGTTACTGAAGAGGCAGAAAACGTGAAAGTATTTCTACTAGGGTCAATGAGAAGAGTCTGTCCAGGTACTGCACATATATTTACCTACTGAAAAAGGTAAAATGAGACTTTAATTCACTTTTATCAAATTCTTTGGCTGAAATGCAGGTTCAGAAGAATTAAGTAAGCTATCTATGTACTTTATGCCTCCCAGGCTGACTTCCTTCACAGATAAAGGGCTTTGCTGATAAAAGACACTGATTATGACTGAGGAATGCAACTGAAGCAATAGGTAGCACACGCACACACACAAAAACTTCCTTTGGGAGTTAAAGTGAGCAACCAGAAGGAACCATAATACTTAAGACAATTTAACTTGTGGATTTTTGACAGTGATCCTGCATTTTCAGCTAATGGGAGGAATATCAGAGAGATAGCAAGTGCCACCCCTACCTCCCCTGTACCTCATCACTCCTACTTCATGAGCTTATCATGCTTAATGTCACATTTACTTGTTATCCTCTCTAATTACTTCCTGGTTAAAGAAAAGCATTAATGTAAGGCAGCCTCAGTGACTGGAGACTGAAATCATGAAATAACTGTATGGGAAGGCAGAAGCTTCTTCTATTTTTTTATACCCTATACTATCCTCTGCCCTCATTTTAAGGTATTCCCCTCTCCCATCTGTGTATTAACTCGCTAGTTTTACCTGTGATACAGGGGATCATTTGTATTTATTTATTTGTTTTATTTATTTTTGTCACACAAGCAATATGGTCAGTCAGGTCATGGCATAAATGTTGAGAGCCTGCATACCTGTCCAGAGAAAAGGGCACTGAATGCCAATGCCATTCTCTTCTGACAACAAGCCACCATTCCCCAAGGCTAGGCACATAACCTGTGCCATTGGCTAACTGTCCCATAACCAACATACATACTAAAAATAGTATGTTGCAATCACACCTAACACTAGGAGGTGTCATGTGTACATGAGGACTGATAATTCCACTGATGGCATAGGGTACAGTGGGAACAGGTGGGATTACAGTTACAGTAGCAGGTTACTAAAAAACAAAAAAGTATCAAAACTAACACAGCTGAAGGTAAAACAAAAAACTTAAAACTTTAATGCACACAAAAGAGAGTAAGCGCTTTCACGGTGTGCTCTCACCACTTCATCAGAGAGCACATTGTGAAAGCGCTTACTCTCTTTTGTGTGCATTAAAGTTATAAGCTTTTTGTTTTACCTTCAGCTGTGTTAGTTTCGGTACTTTTTTTGTTTTTTACTAGTTTCTTGTTATTGTACTGTTCTATTTTTTATTCTCAGCATACGTTTTACACAGTTGCAGGTTACTTGCAAAAGATTTGGGTCTGTAATTTTGTTTTGATATTTCAATATGATTAATATTTAAAAATGGAAAAATATGAGTGATGACTGACAGCTCTAATCAATACTAATGCTTTTTATTTATTTATTTATTTATTTATTTTAGAGCATCAAGATTACAAGAATGACATTTCAACAGAGGGATTATAATAGAGGGATTAGAATAGAGGGATTATAATTGAGGGATTAGAATAGAGGGATTATTGCTACAACTGTAGAGCAAACTAGTGATACACCTCAGTGATAGCCTATTGCAGTATCTGTTACCTAATACTCATCATCTCATTTTACCACCGGGTTTTAGTTTAGAATGTTTTTATTGTGCCAGTCCCAAGTCTGTGTAACTTGCATCCATTGGAGTACTTTCCTTGTACCTTCATACAAAGCTACTGATGACGTCTGGGAGCTAATTTCTAAATGAACTTAAATCTACAGTTAAATAAGTACGTACACTAAAGTCATTCCAGACTGCACTTAATGTGTTCTTTTTCAGCATTAATGTGTAAGAACAGAAAGCAGGAAGTGATGTTCTCGCACATTTACTGCTACAGGCCGCTGTTTCGGGTTGTATTTACTGATGCATATATGTAAGAATCATGGTAGTTTGTTCAGGGCCTGTGCAGGGATCACTCATACTGTTTCACAAGCCTGCATTCTGACATCTGCAGTAGTTCAGAGCTTAACTATGCTGACTGACTGCTGTGCAGCATATCCCGTCCCCATCAGTGATTAATCAGTCAGGGATGAAAATCAGAATGTCAACTTTAAACTGATATTCCCAGTGATAACAGCTCCTTTATTGGTTGAAGAAGGCAGTGTCATATCAGAAAGTACAGCAAAAGATTAACAGATAACTTGTCTTACATTAAGGCATGATGAGTCACTCTTTGTAAACAGAAGTCACGTTGGAGCCGTTTTTAATGAGCTGCATGTAAAGACATTGCATAATCAATAAAATTGGAACATAAGAGAAGTACTAAGCAAGCGATCCCAGAAACCATAAGATTTCTAGCCATATACACATTTAAGCAGACACATTTTCAAGTACTTATTACCCCTTACAAGGACTTTACAGTGCTCACGTCTCAAACTGAGCAGGGCCTATGCATGATAACCCTGGTATAAAGTGATGTAAATCTAATCATCCAGACAACCTTAAAGAAAGATAAAGCTGTGCTTTGTCAGACCTTCCAAATAGGAATGGGTCTTTCATAACTCAAAAAAAAAAAAAAAAAAAAACAAGACCAAGGCCACCTCAGCGTAGTCACTAGTCTATGGATTATAAGGTGAATTGTGCTCTTCTGTCTTCTGGATGGTTGAAGAATTTAAGGCCTTTAAATTTCTTGTTAAAAAACACCAAGGTCTTTCCAGTCAAGTTTTATGCTTGGATTTGTAAAAACCAATTGGGGAATTGTATTCAATGATTGGTCTGAAAAGGAAAAGTACAGTGGTAAGATGGCTTGCTTGCATCTTGAAGATATTCCTTTGGAAATAAACAAGGTCAGGCTGAAAGATTTCCTGATTGTGTGGAAACATGATTATCAAATGAGAGACAATTGTCCACATAGGTAACCAGGCCTCTTATGACTGTATCTGAAGAGGAGTACCACTGTCTGCATAGGTAACCAGGCCTCTTATGGCTGTATCTGAAGAGGAGTACCACTGTCTGCATAGGTAACCAGGCCTCTTATGACGGTATCTGAAGAGGAGTACCACTGTCTGCATAGGTAACCAGGCCTCTTATGACGGTATCTGAAGAGGAGTACCACTGTCTGCATAGGTAACCAGGCCTCTTATGACTGTATCTGAAGAGGAGTACCACTTATACAGTATGAGGTGAGCGCAGCATTTTTGCCGATTGCTATTATGTTGCACGTTTTGCATTTAGCTTGAGGCCATTTTCAGTGCACCAGCTGTTTGCATATTCCAGCCTTTTTACTGCAGTTTACTAATAGTGAATGAGTGAATAACAGGTGTGCAGTCATCAGCAAATCTGGTCAACCAGACTTCTGGGATATTGTCTTGAATATATGCAAATGACCCTGTTAAGAAGCTGCTTCTTGTGGTGCAGGGTTTGATTCCCACAGCCCTTCATTTGCCTGCTATATGACCTTGACCAAGTCACTTGACCAGGCAGTGCTTTGAGGGAATTAGGAAATTGGGATACGTTCCTCAATCGTCTCTTAGACCACATGCCTAATAACTAGCTATGAACCTATGAAATATCAAACAGAAGAAGGGTCAGTACTGATTCCCATGGTACCCCACTAATTACAGTTTCATACTCAGCAAGAGATAGGGGGTACCTGCAGTGTTTACAACTTAAGATCTGCTGGTTAGCCAATTTGCAATCCTGCAGACGGCATAGGTGTGTCCATTAAGTTTGTCTAATTTTTTAATACTACCATCATGGAGATCGTGTCATAAGCTTTGGCCCAGTAAAACTAAAGAGGTTGCACAGATTGCAACTTACAACTTGTAACTACATCTATCTGTAACCTGTGTAACCTTTTAAATAGGTTTCTGGTTTCAGGAGACAGGACTAACCCTTCATAAAACCAAACTGAGTGAGGGCCTGAGTTGTTTTTATAGATGAGTTCTGGTATGATATATCCCATGCCTTTGCATAAGGCTTGTGAGGCTAATGGACCTATAATTTACCTGGGTCTGTAGAGGGACCACCCTTGAGTAGAGGAGTTATAGCGGCTGTTCTTCAGGGATCAGGAACAAACTCTGTGGATAGGCTAAGGACGAGCAGTTTCAGCAGAGGCTAAAATAGTGCATACCTGGTGCTGCTGAGAATGCAGCTTGGTATGTCATCTGGTTGTGTACAAGTATCCTTTTTAGAATTTCACAGGGATTCTAAGATTTGTCTCAAGGTGATTTCAGGGTAAACTAAATTTTCTAGGATAACTGGGACAGCCATGTTCGTAGGTTGAGTAAAGTTTGGAACACAGAAATAATACCAGGCAGGTAATTATAGAAACCATAAGATGTACGGCCATGTGCATCTTTAACAGACCCAGGTGCGTCTGCTAATATGTTGGCTAGATCCTTGGGATCAGAATGTGGGATATTATTATTATGGGTGAGCTCAGTGGAGGGTAGGTCGTTATTCCTTAATATCCTGATGTAACTGAAGACAGACTTACAGTTCGTTTGGCATCGGCAGTAGCCTTAATTCATATTCTACTTTACATTTTCTAATACGGCTTTTATGTTCTTTGTTAACATGTTTCACTGTGGTTTCATAGAGGGGGGTGGAATTTCTTATTGTCGTCAGTGTTTCTAACAAACATCTGTACACCCTCCCTCAGTTTCCTTATGGTCTGAAAACACGATGGGCACTACACCTTGGTATAATACAGGGAGCGCTATCATGTCACTAAAAATATATCTCAGTAACTGCACAAAAATGAATGCGTTTGAGTTGCAGCAGAGCCTTGCGTTTTGTTATCTTTGTATCTAGGCTGCTAGCATTGAGGTCTGCCACCATGATGTTGCCTAAAATCAACATCATTGTGCGACTTCTCACCCCATCCACTGCAATATCTGGTACTAAGCTATGTCCAGAAGGTTGACAATTCTACCTATTAAGCGCAGCTCGATCCGAAGAAGAATTCCTCATTTTACTTCATAAAAATACAGTTCTATGATGAATTGCTTTGTCGTAGTCTCACCATTAACATATTTTAACAAAACATCATGGTGTGTAATGCTGAATCATATTGTTCCACAAATAAAATATATCTTAAGTATAAAACAGCACTTTTTGGTATACTGCAAGCTTTCTAGTTAAAGCTATTATTAAATGCACCACACTGTTTCTGTTTGCTCCACATTTGGATTATTGAAGGTTGATACCGATGCTTTCACTGGCACCGGAGGTGGGGAGATGGACCGGAGGTGGGGAGATGGGTGCAAACTCCATTCTCATTCCTGCAGGTATCCCAGTAATGGCAATGACTGTCCATTTCCCCAGTTTCAAGTCTGTAACAAGCCATAAGGGTCGTCTTTTTAACTTAATAAATTAAAATTATCTTCTTCCACTCACTTTAACTTTGCATCCCTAACAAAATCTGGACACTTTACAGTGACACATGGATGCTTTCCCCCATTTACAAGCCTCTAGGACAAATGAAATAACACTGCTCTGCGTATATGTTTTATAACCTGAAAAAGACAGTCTGTCAGTATTTAAGTGTCCTTTCCCAGCCCTAACGTTGTGACCCCCACCCTGCCACTTGGACTTACCTGTCTAAGCTATACAGATCCTTTCAATTTCTGAATCAGAAATGTTGTTTCCTTCTCAGCAGATGACAATGCACAGAGGTAAGTACCTTTATTGTTAACTTATTTTATATGGGGATTTGCAGAAATGACTATAACTTGGCAATTTTTTGCATTCTTGGCCCATTTGTTTCCATGTGCCATGTCTTTGGACCCTGCAGATCATGTCACTGCAAACTTTTAACCCCATAGATAACTTCACTTGATGAAAATGAACTCACCTTTTAGGTTAGACTCAAACGAATCTCTCTTGGTTTAAAAGCTATTTCTAAGGTTATTGATGATTGATAAGGTTATTATTCTGTGTTGAATCCTGCGATATTCTAAATGCATTTATACATTTGTTAACTTGGGAGGTGGGCTGACCCATATGGCTCTTTTTTGACATGCCTAGAGAAATTGTAAACACTCTTTTAGCAACTGTATGCAAGTCTGAATGAGAGAAATAGTTATTCCTTAACGTCCCGACCTAATAATTAAATTTAAAAGCCAGATGAGATCACAACAATCACATTCCTTTGTCTACAGATGAGCTATCCTTCCAAAATACAGAAGACATGTTCACTGCTTTCACATATTTATTTATTTAACATTTATTTGCCAGGATCCATTTTCAGTGGAGTCTTCGGGAGAAAAACTCCCTAAGTTTACAGAGGAAAAAAAATGAACAAAAGAGACATTACAGAGTAGTAGCATACAGATTGTACATAGACTTTACAGCAGTTAGTATACAATAAGAGGATATTACCCCTTTTGGTTGAAAATACAAGAAATACAAGTGTACAAAATATACAATGAGAGTAGATAAGAACCTGATAGAGCATTGCAAGATAGTTCACAATTGAATAAGAGTATATAAATGTTTGTTTCCATATACACATTCAAGCAAATATACATCTAAGAGCACACACACACACACACACACACAAATATATATATATATATATATATATATATATATATATATATATATATATATATATATATTAATAACACACATACACATGCACATTCACTCATATATAGGTTATTGCTCACACATGGATAGGTATAGTTAGCTGGTATTGTTTCTGTTGTCCAGGACAGGTGGGGTGTCGAAATAGTGAGTGGACGAGGCTTCAGGGGGTCAATTACAGTTGCATAGAAGGTTGGTGAAGACATATGTTTTAAGTAGATTTTTGAATGAAGGTGTGGAGTTTTGTAGTCTAGGGTCAGGGAAAGGCTGTTCCATATTTTTGTTATTTCATGGGCAAATAGTGATTCCCTCGAGTTGTTTTTGCATGTGATGGTTTCTATTAAGGCTTTGCTGGAGGACTGAAGTTGTCTATTTGAATTGTAGAAGATCAACATGCCAGTCAGATCAGGAGTTTTCTCGGGATAGTACATATATGCCTTTGACATGCATACTTGTTTGCGTCTTTCGGCTTTTCCCGGGTAGGGGTCGCCACAGCAGAACTCTGGTCCGCTAATGATTGGTAGTTGATTTTTACATGTTGAGTTACCAGCCCTGACACACAACCTTCAATGAAGGTATGCCCATTCACGTATATCTCCACGCAGAAGAAGCTCTAGCTGAGAATCGAACCGGACAGCATCTTACTGTGAGGCGACAACGCTACCGCAGCACTACCACTGCGGATTTGACATGCATACTAGTGGTTCTTAAAAATTATTAGAATTAACGTTTACAACATCAAGACCCAGATTTTTCTAATGTCCTTTACAGGTCACAAAGCATACCCAAATACCAAGGACATACAAAGCTGCTAGCACAGATGAGATTACAAATACAAAATGAAAGCATCTCTCTGTAAGTGTGAGCCCAGTTCTACCTAAACTATTCAACAATTTGTTGACCACTTGCATGATACCTAGTAATTTTATTTTTATTTATTCATTTGTTTTCTGGGGTAGAGCATTGATCTCCATGGACCCTTTTCAGACATGGGCTGGGTGTGGTGTCTGATTAAGTGACTTGGTGAGAGTCACACAGTGGAAGCTGATGGAATTAAACCTTGTACCTCTGGATCACAAGAAACAGCTCAGTAAAAGCTTCTTAATCCTCTAAGCCAACTGCCAGACCTAAATAATGTCCTACTAATTCCCGTCTAGATAGGTGAGGGAGATGGAGCCACTGCAAAGCCGCAGATGTATTTGTCTTGTAAAGTCATTTAGAAAACATCAGGGAGAGTTTGATTCGGGAAATTAATGCACAATTTAAGAGTTATGCTGTGCTGATTCTGGCAAACAGGCCTTCAGTCTGGGCACTTCATTAATGACAAATCAAATGACGTAATAGAATTTGTAATCGACCAAGAGTTAGGCTGTGCTGACACTGGGGAACAGGCCTTCAGTCTGGGCACTTCATTAATGACAAATCAAATGACGTAATAGAATTTGTAATCGACCAAGAGTTAGGCTGTGCAGACACTGGTGAACAGGCCTTCAGTGTGGGCACTTCATTAATGACAAATCAAATGACGTAATAACACTTGTAATCGACCAAGAGTCAGGCTGTGCTGACACTGGCGAATAGGCCTTCAGTCTGGGCACTTCATTAATGACAAATCAAATGACGTAATAACACTTGTAATCGACCAAGAGTCAGGCTGTGCTGACACTGGCGAACAGGCCTTCAGTCTGGGCACTTCATTAATGACAAATCAAATGACGTAATAACACTTGTAATCAACCAAGAGTCAGGCTGTGCTGACATTGGCAAACAGGCCTTCAGTCTGGGCACTTCATTAATGACAAATCAAATGACGTAATAACACTTGCAATCGACCAAGAGTCAGGCTGTGCTGACACTGGCGAACAGGCCTTCAGTCTGGGCACTTGATTAATGACAAATCAAATGACGTAATAACACTTGTAATCGACCAAGAGTTAGGCTGTGCTGACACTGGCGAACAGGCCTTCAGTCTGGGCACTTCATTAATGACAAATCAAATGACGTAATAGAATTTGTAACCGACCAAGAGTCAGGCTGTGCTGACACTGGCGAACAGGCCTTCAGTTAACTGGTTAGGTACACTGATCCAAGGATCGTTCCTTTTCAGGCATGATTTGAGCCAGGAAGCAGAGATATACAAAAACACGAATTACATTTATTCAGACATTACTAAAGAATGCCATGTATCTGAAGTGAAGAAATGAATATCAGCACTAATAGCTGTAGTGTATAACCAAAGCAACACTTTAGTTTAAACAAAAGTCTGCTACGTTGATAAAAACCACCATAAATATGTACATATATATATATTTAAATTCCTGTTACAAGGCACTAGTTGATCATCAAAGATCTAAATATTTTGAGTAGGTTAGGTTAAGCATTACAGATTTCAACCGAGATTATGTAAACAGCTACACTTCTTGGTATCTATCAGGTGGGGTTTTGGCTATTTCATATTTTTTTTTCTAGAGTAGTTGATTCCTTCATTTTCTCTGACATTCCATACAGCAGCGGCTGTCAGTGCCATGGTAACATTGGATTTATATAAAATGGTGTTAAACCCTATTTGTAGATTCTTATTTAACTGGGGCAATAGTTGTGTTACGTACGTCTACATATTAGTATATTTAGAGGAAGAGCTTCTCTGGCTGTACTTGGTAACCAATTAATCTTATTCATGGTTGCACAGTAGTGACAGGTATTGGGGATTAAGTGCATAAATGTGGGTATTCTGTTTTCTGCATTTTAAAGAATGATGTTGTTTTGTGTTCAAAATAAAGTAATTACTGGTAGTGTGTACTCTAACCTTGGGAGTAGTATGTTCATAGTAATGGTTTCTTCAGGCTTTTTATGGGGAATATGAGATATTCTATCTGCTATTTTTAGTTAAGATAGTACTTTCTGTGACTGAGTTTCAGAACTGCCATATTTGATCCCAATCCCCTTTTCCTATTTTTACATGAGGTCAGGGTATCGTATCAACATTTCTGCAAGTTATCTAGAGCCACTGTTTACACAGCTGAGTGGCTAACCCTGACATGCATGATCAGTCCTAGATATTTCTGTTGAGTAACCTGATGTAAGTTTTGTCTAGATGGGTCTGTTATCACGATTTAGCACGGAATAAACTTCTGCACTTTACAAAGGATGTCTTGTACTTGCTATTACAGGGCTCCTACATACAAGCTCAAGCCTTTGCTGTTCCCCATAGTGCACTTTTTAGATAGAGTCCAGCTAATGTATATTCCAACCAACAACACAATAGCAGAGTGGTGGTGGGCAATTGTAGGAGACTAAACCACAAATCACCTGACCTTGAAGACCTCCTGTGTTTGGGACTTTCATGAGCGTAGTATTATGGAAACCTGGTTAAGACTGCAGAAAGCACCCCTTCTATACCAGGGTTTTACACCTACCATGCCTTTATACCTGATTGGAATTGTGGTGGAGTATCGATATTTGTTAAAGACCACATTACCCCAAGGCAGATACCCAGAGACCCAAAAACTCAACTTACTGAGATTCATCTCATCCTTAATAAAACCAAATATTAGATCATGTATTAGGACCTCCATTGATGACCCTTGAAAACCATGGCCATTATTTAAATACCTTGGATGAACTTCATATGCACAAAAACTCAATCATCCTGGGAGACTTTAACTACCCGTTGACAAACTTGGAGACATTTACTTTAAATATTGGCTACACCCAAAAGTTCCTTGATCTCATAAACAAGAATTCCCTGGATCCAGAAGTCAGAGACCACTAAATGACAAAATGCTCTTTTTTTATGTACACAGTTTTTATTTATCTTCAGAGCATTTTCAGTTTACAGGCAGTGCTGTCCTTATACATGGTGCACAAACCCTCATATTGGCAGCTGTGAGGTTTGCAGTATATCTGTGTTACTTAGGCTTTCCATTGCATATCTTACTTTAATTATGCAAATATTGTAGTCCAAAACCATTATTAACAACTCTTATTATACTTACTAATAATTCAGACATTTCACAAGTGTCTTATCTATTATCCGACTTCTTATCACTATTATAGGTGCTTGTAATTCACCGATTATTATTTTATTCAACACACAACAGATAAACACTAACTGGTCTAACAAGCATCTGTCTAATCCAAACCTAACTTCTCTACGGCCATTAACAAGTGTAACTATATACAGAAAATAAAACTCACCAAAAGCAAAGAAAACAGAAAAGGTGCACATCATCCAGATGTATGATTGGGGTAGTTTTTAGTAAAGTAATAGAACCTTAATAGAGTGGGATAACAGCCAAAAATTAGGTCGATCAATCAGCGTTCACTTTTTTAAGCGTTCGATGATATAATATAGACCCGTTTTTAGTAAAGTAATAGAACCTTAATAGGGTAGGATAACAGCCAAAAAGTCTGTATCATTTCAGTTGTTAGTTTGCTCTAAGGAAGCTAACCTTGGAAGACATCTATTTATGATTTTTTGTTTCTTCGCTAATATAACATTCTCTTCATCTTCTTTTATTCCCTCCATCGCACTTATCATATCACTCTTATCTGGGGCCAATGGTTGCTTCCATTTTTTTTGTAATCACCTTCTTAACTGATAGATTATTTCTAGTGAGTAACTCCCTTTGACTACAGGAAAAACGTGGTTCAGTCCAAAATCCCAATAATAGGCTTTCCTTCCTTAATTATAATTTATTATCTGCAATACTGGACACTATACTGTTAATAAGCTGTTTGAATGGGTCAGACTCTCAAAGGTCCAGAAAATACACTCCCAATAGCCATCACCTCATGTCTACACCTCCAGCAGTTGCTGGAAAGTAATACAATTTAACTGGTGTATAAAAATATCTATGTAGACGCTTGTGCAAAAATAAGAAATTTTCATTGCCTCAGTGTTTTTCTTAGTATTACACAAACTTCTCGACACTGCTTATCTGTTAACTGAATGCTTAACATATTTTCTCAACCCTTCCTCCATTTCCAGTCTGTTAACCCATCTGTGTGTTTTATTTTATCATGTAGGTAGGATATTTGGTTCTTCTGAATCTCTTTATTAAGCCTAGTGTCCACGTTTGACTGAATAACTATTGGTAGTAGTTGCTGTAACCCTTCTGTGTCTTGTAATTTATGGTACAGGTAGGGTATCTGGTTCTTCTGAACCTCTTTATTATGTCTAGGGTCCATTATCGATTGGATAACTACTGGTAGTGGTCAATCATGTTTTAACCCTGGAAGTCCCAATTCCTGCATATCCTTCAATCCTCTCACTCCCTCTTTACTTTTTTGTTCCTGTAATTTTGGCCTTATTCCATATTTCTTCCTTTACTAGCTATGTTACTCCCCCGCTTACATCTTTGCTTGTTCCCTATGGGTAACAAGTCTACCTTCTACTTCTTTAGTTCTTTATTTTGCAATAGCTTTTTAATATCTTTCTATCGCTCTGTCATAATACCTGGTAGCCTTTTGTCTAGATTTTGATTTTGTCCCAAAGGCTTCTAACAAGTCTGTATTTGCTACCCAAGGGCATTTCAGTAATAGCATCTCTTTCCATATTGACTTGACTGTTGGGAATTGACATATGGAATATAGCTGTAATCAAACTTCTATTATATACTTTTCTATGTCTATTACTGCCAACCCACCTCTTTCCTTTGACAGGGTCAGTTTAGACCAGGCTATCCTTGGCCACTCACCATTCCATAAGAAATCTCTCATCTAATTAGAAACTTACCCAAGTCCCTAGGTTGTGGACTGAACCAGGAGGCCAGCCCTAGATATAATGTATGAGGAGTACTTACCAAGTTATGACTGTACTCTGTGGTTCAAATCCAAATTCAGGTGTTTTCATTGTTGTAGTTTCTCCTTAATAGAGTTGTAAAATTGCTTGTATGTCTCCTGTGTAGATTCTTTATATGTTTTACTAACCATATGCCCAGATATTTCATCTTTCCTTGTATCTTAATTTGTGGAGCCACATCTCATATTTAACAGGTATCTGTTAGAGCTATAGGTTTTGTTTTCTCTGTATTAATTACATATCTTGAAGGTGTGCTAAACTGGTCTAATTTTGTTTATAATATGAGGAAACTTCTTTCTAGTTTGGTTAGAGTCCAGCTAATATCATCAGCATATAATGTCAGTTTTAGAGTTAACTTCCCCCATTTAAATACCCGTACATTTGAATTTCTAACATCTTGTGCAAGAGGCTCCAAGTAAATATCAAATTACAGGGGTGATAGTAGGCATCCCTGTATGGTCCCCCTTGTTACAGTAAAAGGTCAGAGTGTAGCCATTGCTTTCACCCTTACCATACCTTCCCTATGTAACAATTGTAGTAATGAAATACAGTTCTCTGGGATCCCCAGTGAAATCGGTTGAAAGCCTACTCAGCATCTAAACTTATTAACATGATGGACATTTTATTCTGTTGTGCTCCATGCGTTATAAATGTCCAGATTATATTATCAAAGGTCTGGTGCCCTTTAAAAAAAATACTGATTTTGGATGTATTAACTAGGGCATCAAATCATTTATACAATGGGCCAATAAATCCACAAAGACTGCATAATCATGACTGAGTATTGTTATTGGTCAGTATGAAAACATGACTGAGTATTGTTATTGGTCAGTATGAACTTCCCTCTTTATATGTGGTTACTATAAAGCCTTTCATCTAACCTTTAAGGATTTTTTAGTACACATGAAGTTATTCATTAAATTCTTCCACATTCTATTATTCTGTCTACTACTAATCTCCACACTTCTACAGGTATGACATCTGTACCTGGGGATTTCCCTGTCCAGTGAACTTTTATTATCCCTCTCAGTTCTTCCTCTGTTGTTTGACTAGTCAACCTTGAATGTGAGCTCCAGGGTTAGTACCGGAAGCACTAAGTAGTTTAAATATTCCTTTTCTAACTTGTTGGTTATTATGCCCATATTCTGTGTTGTGCATAGTTTTTTCTAATATATCTGAGTCTTGAGAATGCTGAAAATTTGGAAGCTTGTAAACAAAATATTTGAACTACATTTTGCATCAAGGGAAGTCCATTTATACTATATTTCAAATACTGCATTTATCTTACCATTTAAATCAGCTTTGTACATTTACTGTTGAATTTGTTCTGTATCTAAAGTTAAAGCTATTAACTGAAGGCATCTTTATAGTTGCAGTACTTTATAGTCTGCAATACTTTTCAAGTGGTTTCTGTGTTGTTTGTAGATATTTAAATTATTTCTGAATGGGCTCTTCATTTTATTGCATTTTTACTACCTCTCTCTTCTGAATTTGTTATAAACCCACCCTATTCCTATTGTGCTTTTAAACTTGGAGGCGTTTGAGCTGCCCACCCTTACTATATATCTGGCCTTGGAAGCTCCTCCCAGTCTCATCTTCTGTATACCTGTCTCTAGAAGCTCCTTCCAGATCTCCTCTGCTCATCATACTGGGTCCTGACGGATAAAATTGGGGAGGCCTTCCCTTAGACTGTTAGAGTACTTTGAAATTGCATTAAAGTCTGTGTGTTCCTCATTGCTGGCTTGTCTGCAATTGAATCATTTTGTAATTACTTGTAGCTAGATGTTAGATTTGTTTCTGGTACATTTTCACTTTTGGCTACCTAAAGTGTGTTTTTACACTAAGGAGACTGAGACTGCAATTCTAGTGGCACTAGAAAAGTAGCCTGGTCTGTCTGAGTTGGGATGCACACAGGTAGGTTTAAAAGAGAATTATTTGTTGTAGCTAGTTGTTTGATTTGTTTCTGATACCTTTTCACTTTTGGGTAACTAAAGTGTGTTTTTACATTGAGAAGATTGGGACTGCATTTCTAGTGAGAGTAGAAAGGTGGCCTGGTCTGTCTCAGTTGGAAATCACACAGGAAAGCTTAAAGTGAGAATTACTTCTTGTAGCTAGTTATTTGATTTGTTTCTAATACCTTTTCCCTTTTGGCTAACTAAAGTGTACCTTTACATTAAGAAGTCTGGGCTGGCAATTCTAGTGGAAGTAGAAAGGAAGCCTGGTCAGTCCAAGTTGGGAAACACACAGGGGAGCTTAAAGTGAAAATTACATATTGTAGCTAGTTAGTACCCTGTCACTTTGGCTAAACAGAGTGTTTTTACATTAAGAAGTCTGGGACTGGAATTCTAGTGACAGCAGAAAGGTAGCTTAGTCTGCCCAAGTTGAAAAACACACAGGGAAGCTTCAAGTAAGACTGTTTCATCAGCCAATGGGATTTTTAGGGACTTAATTGTTTGGTGTTAATCTGCATGAGAGAAATACTTTTGCTGTGCGATTACATTAAGAAATTACAGGATCATCCATCCTGTGGTAGAAGGTATTTACCTAGTCTCTCTGAGTTGGGAAGCACTCCACGAAGCTCAAAGTGTAGTCATTTATTAGTAAGAGGGCACAGGAGATAGTTTTCAGCTTTTTTTCGGTCTGCTATAATTAGATATGTTTGCCTAGAGCTATTCATCGAACAGCACTAATACCAGATCACTGCAGTATCTAAAATCTAGGCTTAACCCTAGACAGCATTCAGGTGACCCATGTAAAGCAAGTTCCTAAACTATAATAGTCCAACCCTAATACAGGTCCTGTCAACATGGATATGCAATTTTATAATGTCTTGGTGGCCAGCTTGGTAGATATGGGCATCCTGAGACAATGCAGCAATTGTCTCATGTACTCAGAAAACCTTTTAATCCTTAAAGAAAGTAACACAGTATGTGAATGATATACATACATAACTCCCTTTGAGGCAGAAATCTCCACTACAAACAAGGTTGTCAAGAACACACACACACACACACACACACACACACACACACACACACACACACACACACACACACACACACACACACACACACACACAATACATCCTTCGCACATACCACTCTGCAGTTAAAAGAAACCATCACAAACTTCAAAAACCTCCTAAGCCATCAAATGGAAACACCCATCCTCAGCAATCACTAAAGCACAAACCAAAAAAAGCATCTAACACCACACTTAAACCTGCACCCAATGATTCCCCAAGGACAAATCCCATAAGGCAAGCAAACACTTTTCCTAGTACTCTTGTCATGGGGGATTCTATTGTATGACACACAGATGCTCCCCTCACCAGGCAGGACAAGGAGATGATAATGATTATATGGACCAGGATCCACAATATAATTCATGCACTCATGTCACTGCACTACAGGTACCAATATGATTTTATCGCGTCCCCATCACATTGCCGAAATTTCAAAACTCCGAAGACGAAATGGCTGAGACAATATCACAGAAGTTTTGAAATGCCAACAATTGTCTACTGGGATTGCCGTATAGTGCAGAACCTGGGATTTGTTATTTTCCTCACTGCAGTGTGATCGAGGAGTTGGTATATTTTAGTAGTAGGGGGTGTGGGGATGCAGCCCCCCCCCACATGGGTTGCAGGTTTTTGTCCCCCTAAAAAAAATACAGGTAAGTTGTTTTTTGTTTTTATTTTTTTTTTTCGGCATTTCAAAACTTCGGCGATATGGTCTTGGCCATATCGTTTTTGGAGTTTTGAAATTTTGGCTATGTGATAGTGATCCAATTCTATCATAGTCCATGTGGGTGTAAATGACCTGAGATGTACCTCAGTGGACTATATAAAAAGAGACATTGTGGATCTCCCTGAATTTGTGTCACAGACAGGTATGTACCTTACATTGAGGAGCATTCTATCTTCACCAAGTATGATACCACAGTATGAACAGAAAATTATTTATTTTAATAATTGGCTTAGTTTCTGGTGTCTCTTGAGGAGTAACCAATACTTATCAACATGGGCGAATATGGTTAACAGACCCTGTTGCTTTCCCAAGGATGACCTGCACCTGTACCCCACCCCTGAGTTTTTGGATATTGACTAAAACTGTATCCACCCCTCAGGGCTTTTGTAGGCAATGTCAAAACTACAAACATAGTAAAAAAAACTCAAAGCAACCTTAAGGTGTTACTGTTCAATGATAGGAGTCTAAACAAGAAATTACACACCCTATAAGCTTTCCTCACTCTGGAGAATGTAGATATCTGAAGAAGCGTGGATGGTACCACGCGAAAGCGCTCATCACTTTACTTCCAATAAATTGTTTATTCCATTTTAAAGATTGTTTGTGGATTTTGTTCCTGATACAGCAGCCTTCAGCCTATGTTGGATATTCTGAATGTGCATTGGTACTAAACTCTTTTCCATATATCTGTACTGTTACCAAGGTTTAGTTTCCCTGGGAAAAAAATCGCTGTTCCGAGTGTTTGGGATTGTCAGCGTTCAGTGAACTAGGGTAGATGAATCAGCATTCGCTCTTTTAAGCATTTGCTGATTTAATGTAGACCCAAAATCTTGTCCAAGGGAATCAAACTATTCATTAATGAAATCACCCAGAACTTACCAGGTAGAGATCAACAGGATGATGAGGTCATTTATGACCTCCTGAAAGACCCTCCTCAAATTACCAGGCATGGTAAATAAGAAAGAAGCCATGACTTGCTCTTGTACCCATGCCATGTTCAAAGGAACTGGTGGCCCCAAATTAACCTTGATCTGGCTCGAATAAGAGCTACCAGAAATTGCATCCCATCCTCAATAAATAATAAAAGTTAGATCAATTTAATGCAACAAGTCAGAGATGATGCAAGCATTGATATGCTGTTATGCTGTATTTAAACTCATCCACAAGACACAACATGCACAGAAGCCCACCTCCACTAGAGCAGGCTGATATAAACAGCCGTGTTTGCAGTAATAGTAGCTCTTACTTAGGAATGAATAAAAAATTAAAAGTAAAAGCTGATCTGAAGAAGCCTTCAGCTCTTGAAAATAATTCAGAAGCTGAAAGAACTTACTTACACGTCTTGAAAATACTGCAGTCCTAATACACTGTCAGGTTGTGAGTTTTCATAGGTTCATAGGTAGGTACTAGGTTACTGGCCCTAGGGCCTATATAAGCCTAGCCAAATGGTACCCTGGCTTTTGCCACCCAAGAAAATTATTTTTCTGTGCCCCTGTCAAGCAGAGCCACAGAAGTGATCCCCGGGGTGAATTTCCTATCTCCCATCCAATCATCAGGATTTTTCTTGGAGTGCTAAAGAGGAGCTTTGTTTGATATAGATAAGTAGTTTGTTCCAGAGTATGGGAAGTCTATGGGACAAGAATCTATCCCTCCAGCATGGTCTGTTTATTGTGGTGACAAGGTTAAGGTCTCTAGATCATGTAGCTTGGAGGGATTGGGATTTCTTTAAGTGGAGCATGTCCAACAGCTCTGGGTTTGACATAGCTGTATATGTTAGGCAGAGATCGCCTCTGAGTAGGCGATATGTGACAGAGTAAAGCTGGGGTTTTTTGAGATGGTCTGCGTAGGGGATCTGTTTGAGGCCGGTAATCCTCTTTGTGAGGTAGTTCTGTGGCCTTTCCAGTTGTTGTAGATGTTGTGTGAGGTACATACCAAAAGGAGCGTTGTACTCTATAATGGGTCTAATGAGTGATGAGAAGAGAGGAACAATGACCTCTTTTTTTCCTGGATGAGACACCTTTTGTGATGAGGTGTGCCACGTAGAAGGATTTCCTGACTACTGTGGTGATGTGATTATCAAAGGAGAGACTAATGTCCACCTGTGTCCCAAGGTCTCTTATCACACTTTCAGTGTTAAGTAGACTACCACCTATCTGGTAGTTCATGGGTACAGAGTTTTTACCGAAAGGGATGGCAATGCACTTTTTGGCATTGAGCTTGAGGCCATGGCTTTGACGCCAGGCATCTGTCTCAGTGAGGCCCTTTTGTGGGATGTCCACATCATTAGGAGTTTTGATTATGGCTCCTAGTTTGCTGTCATCTGCGAACTTTGTTAGCCAAAGAACTTCTGTGTTAGCCTCTAGTTCAGAGAAGTAGATACCAAACAGGATAGGACCTATGACTGAACCCTGTGGTACTCCACTTGTCACTGATCTGAAGTTGGATTTAGAGTCTGCTACTTTCACAGTGTGGGTTCTGTCAGTGAGCCAGCTGGCAACCCATCTTTTGACATAGGGATTTATACCTAGTTTAGTGAGTTTATCTATAATTCCAGAGTGGGGGTGGTGTCGAAAGCCTTGGCGAGATCTAGATAGGTTGTGTGAAGCACCTTACCCTCATCTACAGCTTTGGTGACCGCTTCAAATAAGTCTATCAGGTTTAGGAGACATGATCTGCCTTTTACAAACCCGAACTGAGTAGGGTCCAGAGTTTAGAGATTACCAATGTCATTGTTTATAAGTTCCATGATGATACGTTCCATAGCCTTGCAGACCAGGCTCATCAGGCTAATGGCACGGTAGTTTGTGGGGTCCGTGGTGGCTCCCCCTTTGTGGAGTGGGATAACCATTGCTGTGTGCCATTCAGTGGGCACAAAGCCAGAGGTGAGGCTATGATTGAACATGGTACTTGGGTGGGGTGCCAGTTCATTCTGTAGTTCATGTAGAACACAGCCTGGGATGTTGTCAGGTCCCATGGATGCTGTGTTCTTGGCTTTGGATAGTGTGTTTTTACCTGTGCAGCCGTGATTACAGGAACTTTGCATTTTTCTGGTATAGAGATGGGCCCTTTAGGGGATGAGAGAGGGGTAAAGTTAGCACTGAACAGGATGTTGGCAATATCAGTTGGTTCTGTATATTTAGTGCCATTGTGCTGTAACTCAGAGCAGATCTGAGTGTTGCCATTGAGATTCTTGACATAGCTATAGAATGCTTTGTGGTTGTCTTTAGAATCAGTGGCGATTTTGTTTTCGTAACTAGCTTTGGAGGATTTTATGAGGGATCTCAGCTTCTTACTGAGCCTGACCACGGAGTTCCTCCAATCATGGGATTTTACTCTTTTTTGCAACAGTTTCTTTCTTTTGTTGTAGAGTTTGTTTATGGCAGGGGACCACCAGATTGGCTTCCTTTTTTTTTTTTGGAGGATACCATCTTGGTTCTGTTAGGGATTGCACAATCCATGCACTCGTGTAAGTGCTTATAATGTGCAATTGTATAGGATTCAGAAGTCGTACCTCTATTGTCCATCAGCATGGGTGTCATGAAGTTTGCCACTTCTGTCTTAAGAAGCGTGAAATTGGCTTTGGAGAAATTTTTTACAGTGGTTTCCCTAATGGGGGGTGGAAGTGGGATGTGGAGGTCTAGGGTGATTTGCTTGTGGTCGGAGCTGACCAACGAGGAATTGACCTCTGGTGTGGAACACCAATTGCCCATGTTGGTAATGACCAGGTCTAGGATATTGCTGCCCCTGGTGAAGGTGTGGATAAGTTGATCCAAAGCAATGGAATTTATGAATTCCGGAGAACGTTGAGCACAAGAGTTGGTGCATGAGTAGTTTTCCCAGTTAATGGTGAGGTAGTTGAAATCACCCATTATTAGGGTGTTAGGTTGTACCCTAATATTTTCCAGCGTATCAAGAAATGAGGAGTGGCAATCCTGGGGCATGGTGGGGGATCTGTAACAAGCTACAATTTGGATTGTGGTCTTGCCCAGAGTTAGTTGCACTTGGATAATCTCAGATGCATTATGCTGAGCAACTAGCCTGGAGATGTGGATATCCTTGATGAATATGGACACGCCTCCACCTTTAGTGCTTCGGTCCAGGTTAGGTGGCCGAAATTTGTGAATTTTCCACATTGAATGTGTGTCTGGATGAGAGCAGTACATTTAAAGTGTACCGTTCCACTGTTATATTTTTGAATGCTCTAGATAACTGACTGTGCATACTGTTAAAATACCAGTGTCATTACTGAGAAGCAAACACCAATGCTTGGATCTTAATTATATCAAATTTCTAAAAGCAGATCCTCTACAATTGTCAGATCTAGGCTTATAAGGTACTCTATCTCCAAAAAAAGATAGAAAAGAACTTTTTTTAATTAACTTGAACTGCTTCTGTAATGATGTATGCTCAGCACAGCAAGGCTGAATTTCAAAACAAAATTTGTAAACATGTTATTTCAGGTAGTATTTAATTATTCTTTTTTATGCTTTTATATCTTGTTACATCAGTTTAATATCCCATAGCTAAATAAAATAATATTCAAAGTTTGCATGAGATCAAATAAACAATGCTACAAATTATTTGAACATTATATGTCAGAACGATGGTTGATATATCGTGACAGTGGAGTTCAAATGTTACATATATAACTTAGCAAAAAAGTAGCCAAATGGCACACTGGTCAAGCCTTGTATGGTCTTAAAACATAACAATGACAAATTAACAACCAATGTGCCATGGGCAGCTTCTCTGCATGTTTAAGCCACAATCTGTTGCTAGAGACCCTGTATCTGCATTTCAGTTACAAAATGCAACACTCAGATGGTAAGAGTTATATGTGAAAAGGTTGTAGAAGTGACTGAAATGAGCTATGTAACACTGACACTTTTTAAAAGCCATGAATAAAACTCCATGAAACCTCTCACATGCATGCACACACAATGTGAAGCATGGTAATTCTGATGTTATTTAAGGGTTTTGACTAGTTCCATGAAGCCCTGTGTAATTCACATAGATAATTTTGTGACCTTGCTAAACAAACTTGAGCATTGCTACTACAAAATAACACAATTCACTGCCAACCTTCCAAATGCACCCTCACCGCTATGCTGTCTAAGGGAATTACAGTGGCCGGAATACCCACATTATCTAACTTACTCACAACTTGCACAAATCCATAACATTGTGTATAAACCTAGTAACTGTCCCTCTGTCTCCAATCTCATACAGAAATATAACCCTTCCAGGCCACTATGTTCATTAGACAAATATCTACTACATTTATTCAAACCCAGCAATCATGTTGACAAATCACTGCTCTCCCACCACCTCACTAAGTCCTGGAACTCCATCCCACTAGCAATATGACAACAACACTCCTTAAAATTATTTAAAAGTCAGCTAAAGTTCTTCCTACGCAGTTAGCAGCTCAATAAATATGATCTTACTGGATAAGCTCCAAACCCTTACTGTCACCACTCTTTTATGTAACCGTCCATAATACGGGTACTTCTTCACAATCTCTAACTGACTGTCATCTACCCTCTCTGCTACTATCTCTGTCTCCCTTTCACCTTGGTCTCCTCGATACTCCATAATTTGTAACAATCTTCATCCTATAATTATTTCACTATCTCTAACTCAATATCTGTTCACAGCGGATTCCATTAGAAAGTAACTAGACTCCTATAAGCTTGATATAAGCTAATATTTTACTGGAGTCTTTATCTAACTGTCATGCTTTCATTAGGTATCAAATCATTACAATTCTATGCATGTACATTTACTATTCTATGTATGTACATTTACTATTCTATGTATGTACATTTATTATTCTATGTATGTACATTTATTATTCTATGTATGTACTATGTATGTACATTTACTATTCTATGTATGTACATTTACTATTCTATGCATGTACATTTATTATTCTATGTATGCACATTTATTATTCTGTGTATGTACTATTTATGTACATTTACTATTCTATGTATGTGCATTTACTATTCTATGTATGTACATTTATTATTCTATGTATGTACATTTATTATTCTATGTATGTACTATGTATGTACATTTACTATTCTATGTATGTACATTTATTATTCTATGTATGTACTATGTATGTACATTTACTATTCTATGTATGTACATTTACTATTCTATGCATGTACATTTATTATTCTATGCATGTACATTTATTTTTCTATGTATGTACTATGTATGTAGTCTCCTCGATACTCCATAATTTGTAACAATCTTCATCCTATAATTATTTCACTATCTCTAACTCAATATCTGTTCACAGCGGATTCCATTAGAAAGTAACTAGACTCCTATAAGCTTGATATAAGCTAATATTTTACTGGAGTCTTTATCTAACTGTCATGCTTTCATTAGGTATCAAATCATTACAATTCTATGCATGTACATTTACTATTCTATGTATGTACATTTACTATTCTATGTATGTACATTTATTATTCTATGTATGTACATTTATTATTCTATGTATGTACTATGTATGTACATTTACTATTCTATGTATGTACATTTAATATTCTATGCATGTACATTTATTATTCTATGTATGCACATTTATTATTCTGTGTATGTACTATTTATGTACATTTACTATTCTATGTATGTGCATCTACTATTCTATGTATGTACATTTATTATTCTATGTATGTACGTTTATTATTCTATGTATGTACTATGTATGTACATTTACTATTCTATGTATGTACATTTATTATTCTATGTATGTACTATGTATGTACATTTACTATTCTATGTATGTACATTTACTATTCTATGCATGTACATTTATTATTCTATGCATGTACATTTATTTTTCTATGTATGTACTATGTATGTACATTTACTATTCTATGTATGTACATTTATTATGCTATGTATGTACATTTATTATTATATGTATGTACTATGTATGTACATTTACTATTCTATGTATGTACATTTATTATTTTCATTAACTGCCATATCATTACAATTCTATGTGTGTTCATCTATTTTTCTGTGTATGTACATTTATTATTCTATACATGCCATTTATTATTTTAATTAACTGTCATATCATTACTAATCTATGAATGTACACATTTATTATGTAAATCTTGTATCACTGCCTTCTACTCATTCTGTAAAATGGAACGTGGCTCCCAGGTCTCTCCTGAAAAGGGGACCCGTGCCCAGTCGGACTGTCCATGTAAACAAAAGCAATAAATAAATACATTTTACATTCTATACTGTTATCAAACTTATTCTAAGTGTTGTGTAATGACAGTGAAGCCCAGCAGTAGCTGCAGACAAGTAGGGGACCTGAGTACACAAGAGATATGAAACAGTGTTACTGACCCTTAGGGGGACACCGAGTGTGTGAGTGATATGAAACAGTGTTACTGACCCTTAGGGGACTTGGATGTATGAGAGATATGAAGCAGTGTTACTGATCATTAGAGGACACTAAATGTGTGAGTAATGTGAAGCAGTGTTACTGATCATTAGAGGACACTAAGTGTGTGAGGAATGTGAAGCAGTGTTACTGATCGTTAGAGGACACTAAGTGTGTGAGTAATGTGAAGCATGTTACTGACCCTTAGGGGACAGCAAGTGTGAAAATGAAATGAAGCAATGTTACTGGCCCTTAAGGGGACACTGAGTGTGTGAGTGATATGAAGCAGTGTTACTGACCCTTAGTGGACACTGAGTGTGTCAGTAACATGAAACACTCTTACTGACCCTTAGTGGACACTGAGTGTGAGAATAACATGAAACAGAGTTACTGTCCTTTGGGGGCATTGAGTGTATGGGTGATGTGAAGCACTGTTACTTACCCTTTGGGGACCCTGAGTGTTTGAGTGATATGTAGATGTGTTATTGATCCTTAGAACACACTATGTGAGTGACATGAAGCAGTGTTAGTGACCTTTAGGGAACATTGAGGATGTAAGTGACATGAAGAAGCACCACTGACCCTTAGGCGACACTGACCATGTGAGTGATAAGAATCAGTTGACCCTTTGGGAAGGCTGACTGTGTGAATGACATATAAAAGTGACAGTGATTTGCAACCTCAGAGCAAGAATTCTGGACAAAGCTAAAATAAAAATGAGAGAACAATGACCCCAAATCAGAGACAGATTATTAAACATTGATCTTATACATTTAAAATGTTGCTAGAATAATATTATTTGCTTACCAACATTTTCTGAAGGATATGAAGTCTGAAACTCAAATGTATGTCATTATTCAGTGACAACATGCAAACTGTATGAGGAACAGACCAAAACAATATGAGGCATTCTGCAAAATTATGGGTGGTTAAAATGTAATGTTATTGACTGTTAGAGGGAATCTGATTGTGTGAGTGACATGAAGTAGCTTACAAGGCACAAGCAGATACAGAGAAAGTGACACGTGCCATCTTTCAAGGAGTCTCATGATACGTTTTCACACATGGGAATGCTGGAGGAGAGAGGATAACTGAAATGAAAACCTACAGTCAAAAAGCATAGACCCCCAGCATTTGTACCAGTAGGACTATATGACGTGAAAGCTGTTGGACTCCTTTTCCACTGTACTCAGGCATTAGATTCCTCCCGTTACCCTCAAATTCATAGGGTATAGGAGGTTACTAGACTAGTGGACCTAGAACCTTTACAACCTTAGCCATGTTCATAGGTTCATAGGTTCATAGGTTCATAGGTAGGTACTAGGCTATAGGCCCTAGGGCCTATATAAGCCTAGCCAAAAAGGTACCCTGGCTTTCGCCACCCAAGAAAATTATTTTTCTGTGCCCCTGTCAAGCAGAGCCACAGACGTGATCCCTGGGGGTGCATTTCCTATCTCCCATCCAATCATCAAGATTTTTTTTTTTTGAAGAGTGCTAATGAGGAGTTTTGTTTGATATAGATAGGTAGTTTGTTCCAGAGTATGGGAAGTCTCTGGGACAGGAATCTATCCCTCCAGCATGTTCTGTTTATTGTGCTGACAAAGTTTAGGTCCCTAGAGTGTGTAGCTCAGAGGGATTGGGATTTCTTTAAGTGGAGCATGTCCAACAGCTCTGGGTTTGACATAGCTTTGTATGTTAGGCAGAGATCGCCTCTGAGTAGGCGATATGTGACGGAGTAAAGCTGGAGTTTTTTGAGATGGTCTGCGTAGGACATCTGTTTGAGGCCAGTAATCCTCTTTGTGACGTATTTCTGTGGCGTTTCTAGTTGCTGTAGATGTCTTGTGAGGTACATACCAAAAGGGGCATTGTACTCTATAATGGGTCTAATGAGTGATGAGTAGAGGGGAACAATGACCTCTTTTTTCCTGGATGAGAAACCTTTTGTGATGAGGTGTGTCACGTAGAAAGATTTCCTGACTACTGTGGTGATGTGATTATCAAAGGAGAGACTACTGTCCACCTGTGCCCCAAGGTCTCTTATCACACTTTCAGTGTTAAGTAGACTACCACCTATGTGGTAGTTCATGGGTATAGAGTTTTTACCAAAAAGGATGACAATGCACTTTTTGGCATTGAGCTGGAGGCCATTGCTTTGACACCAGACAGCTGTCTCAATGAGGCCCTTTTGTAGGATGTCCACATCGTTAGGAGTTTTGATTATGGCTCCTAGTTTGCAGTCACCTGCAAACTTTGTTAGCCAAATATCTTCTGTGTTAGCCTGTACTTCTGAGATGTAGATACCAAACAGGAGAGGACCCAGGACTGAACCTGGTGGTAGTCCACTTGTCACTGGTCTGATGTCGGATTTGGAGTCTGCTACTTTCACAGTGTGGGTTCTGACAGTGAGCCAGTTGGCAACCCATCTTGTTCCATGATTATACGTTTCATAGCCTTGCAGACCAGGCTTGTCAGGCTAATGGGGCGGTAGTTCCCTGTGGAGTGGGATAACCATCACTGTGCACCATTCAGTGGGCACTAAGCCTGAGGTGAGGCTATGATTGAACATTGTACTTATGTGGGGTGCAAGATTATTCTGTAGTTTGCGTAGAATGCAGCCTGGGATGTTGTCAGGTCCCATGGATGTTGTGTTATTGGCTTTGAAGAGTGTGGTTTTTACATGTGCAGCCGTGATTACAGGAACTTTGCATTCTTCCAGTGTAGGGATGGGCCCTTCAGGGGGTGAGAGGAGTATAAACTAAGCACTGAACCTATGTACCAGGATGTTGGCAATATCAATTGGTTCTGTGTATTTAGTGCCATTGTGCTGTAACTCAGAACAGATCTGAGTGTTGCCATTGAGATTCTTGACAAAGCTATAGAATGCTTTGTGGTTGTCTTTAGAATCAGTGGCAATTTTGTTTTCGTATCTAGCTTTGGAGGATTTTATGAGGGATCTCAGTTTTTTACTGAGGCTGACCAGGGAGTTCCTCCAGTCATAGGATATTACTCTTTTTTGCAACAGTTTCTTTCTTCTGTTGTAGAACTTGTTTATGGCAGGGGACCACCAGATTGGCTTCCTTTTTTTGGAGGATAGCATCTTGGTTCTGTTAGGGATTGCATGATCCATGCACTTGTGTAAGTGCTTATAAAGTGCATTTGTGTAGGATTCAGCAGTCGTACCTCTATTGTCCATCTGCATGGGTGTCATGAAGTTTGCCACTTCTGTCTTAAGAAGCGTGAAGTTGGCTTTAGAGAAATCTTTTTACGGTGGTTCCCTAATGGGGGTGGGGGCAGGATGTAGATGTCTAGGGTGATTAGCTTGTGGTCGGTTCTGACCAATGAGGAATTGACCTTTGATGTGGATCACTGGTTGCCCATGTTGGTAATGACCAGGTCTAGGATATTGTTGCCCCTGGTGGGGGTGTGGATAAGTTGTTTCAAGGTATTGGAATTTATGAATTCCAGAAAACATCGTGCAAAAGATTTGGTACATGAGTAGTTTTCACAGTTAATGGTGGGGTAGTTGAAAATCGCCCATTATTAGGGTGTTAGGTTGTACCCTAATATTTTCTTGTGTATCAAGAAATGAGGAGTGGGAATCCTGGGGCATGGTAGGGGATCTGTAGCATGCTATAATTTGGACTGTGGCCTTTCCCAGAGTTAATTGCACTTGGATAATCTCGGATGTGTTATGCTGAGCAACTAGCCTGGAGGTGTGGATATCCTTAATGTATATGGGCACACCTCCGCCTTTAGTGTTTCAGTCCAGGTTAGGTGGCTGAAAGATGTGGTATGAGTAATAGCCTAGAAATGCAGGGGTGCTCTCTGGAGCCTTGAACCAGGTCTCTGTCACTGCACAGATGCCGATGTTCTCCATTTTAAGGACTCGAGTGAGTACATTTTGAGGTTTAGACTTCTAGCATTGAGTAACATTACCCTCATGTTTTGCTTACTTGCTTGTACCTGTTATGCTGGTGAGTTTGTCATTTGAACCTTGTCTAAAAAAGGCACTATAGGAGTGGCAAGAGCCTTAACCAGTATCCGGAATCCCAAAGGCGACAGGTGCAGGCCATCTCTGGCAAAGCACCTTGGTCTTTTGATCATGTCATCCCAGGCAAACAGATACTGGATCCCCTTAGAATGACACCCGTAGCTTAGCCAGTTGTTGAAGTCAATAATTTTGTCCTTGTACTGTGGTATCAATCTGGGTGATGGCAGGATGCTACTCAAGGCTGGGGTCATACCTGATTGGGCTAAATATCCATATTTGTTTTTTTTTTTTGTGTAGTTTCCAGACTGAATTTATGAACAGAGTGGGTCTGTGATCAACACCGAGTACCCCTGTCTATGAGGGACATGGGTGCCACCCCAAGGGAAAATTTGCGATCTCTCATGCAATTATCTAGGTTGCATTTGAATAAGATTAGTGAGTGGCTCTGTTTTATTTGAAAAGGTAGTTTATTCCAGAGATGCAGCAGTCTCTGGGAGGCATATTTGTCTCTCCAGCATGATCTGTTAATGTCACAAGCTAGGTTGAGATCTCTGGAGCGAGTGAATCTTGAACCATTTGACTTGTGGATGTGCAACATTTCCATTAGAACAGGGTTGGAGACTGCCCAATAGGCCAGGCACAAGTCATCTCTAAGCAGTGTATAAGATAAAGAATAAAGTGATAGAGCTTTCAGCCTGTCCACGTAGGTCAAGGTTTGGAGTATCTGTATTTTCTTAGCAAGAAACCTCTGAGGTCACTCCAGCTGCTGCAGATGTCTGGTGAGTTGTGTGCAAAAGGGTGCATTATACTTTATTAGTGGTCTGATGAGGGTAGAGTACAGTGGAATTATAACATTCCTTGACCTAGATGCTATGCCCTTGTTTATGAGGCACTCTACGTAGAAGGCTTTCCTTACTACTGTGGAAATTTGGTGATCAAAGTTCAGAATACTATCAACCTGTGTTCTCAAGTCTCGCACCACTGGGTTGGAACTCAGGGGGGTGTTGTTAATATTATAATTTGTAGGGAATTCTGTTTTGCCAAAGGGAATAATAATTCATTTTTTGCGTTTAGTTTTAAACCACGGCATTGGAACCAATCATTTGTTTGTGTTAGCCCTTCTTGTAATATGCTGACATTGTTGGGGGGCTCAGTGATTGCTCCCAGTTTGCACTCATCAGCAAACTTGGTGACCCAAAGGCAGTCTACTTTGGCCTGCACTTCTGACAAATAGATTCCAAACAGTATGGAGCCCAGCACAGACCCCTGTGGTACTCCACTGGTGATGGGTCTTCTGATGGAGATAGAGTCACCAGTTCTGACAGAGTGTGTTCTGTCGGTAAACCAATTGGCTAACCATCTAGTGACATAAGGGTTAATCCCTATATGGGAGAGAGTTTCGCAATGATGTCAGAGTGGAGAATTGTGTCGAAAGCCTTGGCAAGATCAAGATAGGCTGTGTGTACTGTCTTACCTTCATCCATGGCTTTGGTGACATTCTCAAAGAAATCTACCGGGTTTAATAAGCATAATTACCCTTAACGAAGCTAATCTTTGTTGGGTCTAGTGTTTTGAGATTGCCCATTTCCTTGTTGATAAGGTCCATAATAATTCTTTCCATGGCCTTGCAGATGAGGCTGGTTAGACTTATGGAGAAATAGCACAAAAGGCAACGACCAAAGCCAAAAATAACAAATTTATTGCACTTAGTGCCTTGGCTCTTCAGCCTTCAAAGATAGTTAGACTTATGGGTTTGTAGTTCCCAGGGTCATTTGATAACTCACCTTTGTGCAGGGGTATTACGGTTGTTCTCCATTCACCAGGAACGTAGCCAGTTCTCAAGCTATGATTAAAAAGAATGCAAAGTGGGTCTACTAGGCCTTGTTTTAGATTGTTTAGTAAACAACTTGGGATATTATCTGGTCCCATTGAGGCCATGTTTTTGACCTTTGTGAGCACAGAGATAACCTGTTTTATAGTAATGTTAGGCAGAGGACTGGTGTCAGGTATACTTTGGGATATGGTAGGTGGGGGGGAGTTTGCTCTGAATCTGTCAGCTAGCAGGTTGACAATGTTTTCTGGTGTGGTAAGAGTGATCCCATCTACAACCAGTTTGGTACATAGCTGGGCATTCCCTTTTAGACTTCGAACATAGTTAAAGAATGCCTTATGATTATCCTTGGCTAGAGAAGCAATTTTAGTTTTGTAATTTGCTTTAAAAGACTTTACAAAATTTCTGATTTTCTTGTTTTGGCTTGGGAGGGAACTGTTCCTCTGCAGAGTGATATCCCTCTTGTTTTTGGAGAACAGCTTCTCTTCTTGTTATATAATCTGTTTACGGTTGAAGTCCACCACAGTGGCTTGTTTTTTATGTGAAGACCTGTTTTGATCTGGTCAGGTACAGCAGAATTTATGCAGTCACTTAAGTGTTTGTACAGGGCATTTGCATACACTTCTGCAAAGTGATCTTTGGTGTCTGTAGTTGTGAGTGGTATGAAGCTTTTTATATCATCACTGAGTACACTGTAGTTATCTCTGGTGAAGTTTTTTTTATAATTATTGTTCCTGTGAGGGTGTCAGTTCCAGTAGTTACTTCAAATGAGACTGATTTGTGGTCTGACTTAACCAGGGAGGGCATCACCCATGGGGAAGTACAGTGATCCCCATGTTGGTGAGTACTATGTCCAGAATATTAAGGCCCCTAGTGGGGGTGCAGACTATCTGTTCCAGAGCATTTCTGCTAACAAAGTCCTGAACCTCTTGGTAAGCATGTTTTTGCTTGTGTATGTCACCCAGTCTATGGAAGGATAATTGAAATCTCCCATGACTAAGGTGTTGGGCTGTATCACGAGGAATTCCAGTATATCGAGGTAGGCGGTGTATTTATCTTGATTCATGGTGGGGGATCTATAGCTAGCAATTATGTCATATGGTACTTTCCCATTAGTTAATTGGACATGGAGTAGTTCGAGAGAGTCATGCTGTTTGACCAGTCTCAAAGTGTATTTGGTTTTAATGAAGTTGGATACACCTCCACCTTTGGTTCTTTTGTGATAATTTTGAGGTCTGAACATGTGGAAGACATTGTAGCCCTGCACAGCCAGGGTGCTCTCAATGGCCTTGATGTCCCGGTAACTGCAGAGATGTGAGTGGTGCATTAAGCAGCACAACCTTGAGTTTGTCTCAATTAGATTTTGTTATATTGGAAAATTTGTTGTTTTGACATTGCCTAAAAGAGGTGCTATGGGGAGGCAAGGGCCTTTGCCAGTATCCGAAAGCCTAGGGGGGATAGGTGCAGGTACTACCATACCCTCCCAGGCTGACAGATACTTGATCCCCCTGGACTGACAGCAGGAGCTGAGCCAGTTGATGACATCAGTCATTGTTTGTTTATATTGTGCCATCATCCTGGGTGAGGGTATGATACTGCTTAGGGCTCAGGACATACCTGTCTAGGACACAGTCAGAGAGTTCCATCATGTCTCTCTTCATATAGTCCAAAGAGGTACATCTCAAGTTATTCACCACAACATGGACTATGACAGTCATAATGGTATTTGTTGAGTGACTTGAGTGCATGCATGATTTGTGGGATCCTGGCACCTGATTGGCAGCTGACCATGACCTTCCTGTCCAGCTTGGTGAGGGGGGACATCTGTGTGTCTCACTATGGAGTCACCTATGACTAAGACATTTGATGTATTTTGCATTAGGGGCTTATTTGTTGAGACATGGATGTGCTTGCTGATATGTGTACTGGTTTCTTTATGCTTATGGTGAGTGTGGATAGTGAGCATTTGGGAGGTCTATGTTCTTTTGGTAGGCTTTTAGTGAGTACCTTCACATATGTGGGTTTATGTGTTGTGACCTTATTTTGTGTAAGAGGTGAGATTTGCGTGAGAGGTGAAGTGTGTGTGCCGACAACCTGTTTGATGTCTAGTTTGTTTATACGTGAGAGAATTGGCTCCAATCCCACAGTATATTTGCATCTCTCACTTAAGGTGTTAGTTTGCTTTAGGAGTAAATTGTTGTCAGTGTACACGAAGCAATTGCTACACTGCCTCAAGATGCCCATATCAATCAAGCTGGCAGGAGAAATGATGGCACACTGCCCATCCATTGTGGTAGGAATTTTCTGAATGTGGTATTTGGAAAGGAAGTGGGCTAGCTGGACTTAGTCACAAACCGCAAAAATGAAGCAGCAATTCAATTAAATACAGTTAACAAAGTGCAGTGCTGGCTTAAAATACAATTCTTTTTCATTTTTTTTCAATAGATGCCTTGGATTTCAATGCAGATGCACTCTAGACCTCCAGCTAAAGTTGCCCAATGTTAAGCAGCTCCAGTAAAGCGAGTGCAAGCCAGCACAAATGTGAGGCTCATATGCAAGCAAATGTAAACAGTTTTAACACAACTACCAATGAGAAAGCCCCAAACTGAGCCTTTCTCCAGCAATACCCAACTCAGATGGGTCCTAAGCTACATACTTCTGTCACAAGGGTGCAGGGACACCCTCTTAATGTAAGGTGGCTGGTATAAGAGCACAGTGATACCAAACAGTGTAGATTCAGCAGGTCTGAATCTAGCCTATCCAATGTAAGGCAAGGAAACACAATTTCTACATGGGAAGGATTAAGGGAGAGTAACTTAAAGATCAAATTGAGAGTGTTTTATTATGCTATTAGATGACCTGCAGTAGTACCACCCTCTACACAAACTAGCATCTCTTCAAGCAGCTGTGAACACTGGGAGACTATGGACAGCATTTTGTATAGAGGATTTTAAACTGGATAGGGTTGGTTATATGCAAGCTCGGGAAGCCAAGTTTGCACATCACACAAATGTGAGGCTTTTACACAAGCAGGATGAAAGGCTTTCATAAAGTTGAACCCTCAGACCAATAAAATAAATACACAATAAGCTATCAACCAGTAGTCTCCACCTTGGACGGGGTGAATTTAGCTCTCTGCTCCCACCAGAATGCAAAAGAGGCCTTTTAATGTAAAACAAACTGGCTTTTAGTTCAAGTGCAATAACAAATGCTTTACAACAGAAGTAAGAATTCCTGCAATATGAGAAATCATTGGAAATAAGTTTACTAACCCTTAGAAATGCTTACAACACACAAAAACTTTGCAAAACTTAAGAATATTTTGGCAGATTCACTCAGAACAGCTTTTGTAGTATCAGAGAAGAAGGTTAGGAAATATCAAAATATTGTTGAAACAACCTAAGAGCAGTACAGTAACAAACAGATGGAGTTTCTTTAACATGTGCAGGCTGAAAAACAGTGATAAATTCAACCAAATAAATAAAGAATATTATTAAAACAACCTAAGAGCAGTAACAAACTGATAGTTTCTTTAACAAGTACAGACTGAAAAACAGTAATACATTCAACCAAACAAATATAGGCAGCAGAGAAGTGTTAAATATCACTGAAACAGTTAAAGCAAGTACAAAAAATGGACCTATATCAGCTTTGTAGGCCAGATGATTTCAGATGACACAAATACTGTAGTCCTACTTGTATTGCAAGTAAGTGTCTGGCAGTTAGCTCAGGGGATTGAGGCTAGAAGATGTTACCAAACGGCTTTCTTGGGGTCTAGGGAAATGTAGTTCCTCCATTTGCCTACTGTGTGATTTGTGACTTTGAGCAAGCCACATAACCAGACAATGCTTTGTGACAATTGGGAAAGTGGGCTAGGGTCCTCATAAAATTCTCTTTGACTACTTGCCTAGCAACTGCCTATGAATAAGCGACAGCCACAGTTATTAATATGTGGGCTTTGCAGACACTAGTTGTGTGTCCTGTTTTGAATGCACTGATATCAAAAAGACACATGAATTTAATGTTGCAACTGTCCTTCCGTATGCTGATTGGCAAGGGAGAGAGAAGTGATGAAAGAAATGTTTATTCCAGTGCACTCAGAACGCTGTCGTAAGCATCCACTCCAAACAACTACTTTATTTAAACTACAAGAAAACTCTCACGGAGATATGGATAATAACACTCGTATCTGTCTGGTACTCTGAAAGACAGGCTTAATTTTGTTCATAATGATTACATTTCATTTTCTAAAACAGGTTATGAAAATGATTTGCCATAGAGGCAAACAGCCAATGTGAAGAGAGTAGATATGGAAAAAATATTTTAGAAAACAAAGGTGGGGGGGACTTTCTAGGTCCTAATTTGTTTTGCAAATGGAAAAAAAATACCATTCCTTTCGAGCACCATAATTGCACCAGCTTTAACACTGGTGTTTCAGTTTTGTATCATGTGACTTAATTAATGTTTAGCACCTTAACAGTAAGTTTTGCCACACAGAACATCCTTAGGGTTGCAGAACCCCCCCCCTCCAACACACACACACACACACACGCACACACGCACACACGCACACACACACACACACACACACACACACACACACACACACACACACACACACACACACACACAAAACTGCTCTTCCCTAGGTGTGCTGTGACAGCAGATATGGGCAAAACTCTGTTGGGATAGACTGGCTGCATTATAACAACAGATGAACAGAGCATGTTCTGTGAAAACACATTAGTTTGTTCTTAAGAGAATTATTTTTAGCACTACATATTAAGTATGTCATTGGTTGTGATGTTTTGGTAGTGCAGTTTATGAAATTCCTGCATTTCTAAGCCTTCTATGTTTTTAACAGGGAAAAGCAATGGCTTTAGCTGATCATGTAATTAATCAAATATCAAGAAACCAGTATCTGCAGCTCTTTATTTTATTTTTTTTTACTTCATTGAATGCAACTTATTTCAATCCATTTATCCATCTTCTAAATCACTTGCCTAGATAAGGGAAGTGGTAAATTTATTTTCATAAGAACAACAAAGAAAGAATGAGATTCCATCAGGTAACTTTAGAGGAATCCTAGTCACGAGTAAACAGTTTGCGTAAACAATGTCCCTATAAACGTGCAGAATTTATTTGTTATTTGCTTTATTTATAGAGTGAAACAGAATATCAAACAGGGAAGTTCAGAATTAAATATAAGGCTAACACACAGCCCAGAGTAAACTTTCAGAGGGGAAAATATTTCTTGCTTTTGAATGATTTATGTGAGGTGAACTTAACAAGGCAAGAAGAGCCTCCATACTTCTAGAATACAAGATTCTGTTAAATAGCTTTGTATTTTGAGTTTTAAACATTGTGTCCTCCATTTGTTTTCATGCAGCAAATGAAAACAAAAGACTGAAATACATATTTTGTAACTGCATCCAACAACAAATAGTGATCCTTATTTAATTTTCCCTTCAGAACTGTTTTATCTGATATCTCAACCTAATTGCAATAGTTGTATGTTACTAAGAGGTACAAATGTGTATACATATAACATTCGAAGATGCTACATGTTAACTGTGGAATCTTCATGGTGTAGCAGATTGGCCCAGATTGGCACATCTTATACATTGTTTCACTTCTGATAATAGCCTATGTACCTGTCCAACATTCTCAGAGCACCATAAGTGCAACATAATGCAAGCAACAGACATTTTTAGCTCAGGTTTGTTTTCTCAGTTACTTTGGATTAGCACCATTTTGGAATTGTTCCAAGTGTAATTGTTCCTGTGGTTATCTGTAGGTGTGATTATTTCCACCTAGGACACTCTTTTGGTCTCATCTTTGTTTCTGTGTTGTGTGACTTGATTACATCAGTGCAGGTCTGTGGCTGTCCTTCTCTCAGTTCATTGATGGGTGGTGCTGATTAAAACCTGCTTGTGACATCATGGTTACATCATTCATGCTGCCAGCACTAAACAGTGTCAGAATCACTGAATGTCCGGTCCGCTGTAGTGTGCTGTGTGGACATGTGGAAGTGTTGAAAGTGTGTTAGAAAATGCACTGAACATGCACTGGAACTACAAGGAAGGCTAATATGCAGGGCTAGTGTTGTGTGCTTGAGGAAAGAGACAGGACTGCATAGCATTTTTGAAGTTGTGTAAAGTCTGTGAATCGTTCAGGTGTGCTGCATTTATTAGCTGGTATATTCATTTAATTAAGAGTTAAGTGCTTTACTGTTGCTTCACAGGCTGTTTGTTGATCATATCTCGTATTTCTCATGGCGGCTCCATTTATATGTAAGCAGCTGCTGCTTCACAGGTATATGACTTCTGTTCTTGACATGCTCAGCCATAAATGGGTTATATACCTCCCAGTTATTATGCTTGTTCTTGCCTATTTCTGATGGATTATGTGGCAACTTTCTCACCCCACCCTCTCTTCCTTCACAGTCTGCAGTTCCTCTCAGGCTACGTGTTTTCTTCATGTTGTCTCTCCTCCTCCCCATCGTGAATGCTCATCCCTATCTACGCTATCCTTCTGCATTACCAGAAACTGAACTTTTCACCTCTCAGTGCTACCTACCACCTTCTGCACCATAACCTTTCTCACAGTACAGACACTTTAGAACATTGCTATGAGGATTTGTGTTGCAAGCTAACATTTGAATCTTAATCTTTTTATTTGTTTATATTTTGTTGACTAGGTTGATTGAACAAGGCCTCTGACTTGTCGATAATGGAGACCTAAGTTTCTGCACTATAGTTTCAAGATCTAGGCATCTCTTAACATGCCATCCAGTGAGGCACACTGAAGAAATCACTTTAATTTGCTCTTGGGTAACATTGACAAACAAGTCTTGCATTAGTGTGCCTGTTCTCATTAAACTGCATGTTTTTCCTCATTATGTTATCCTTCCTGTCCTGCTTCTGAAAGGCATTAGTGCATGGTGCAGAATTTCCTTAATGCAATTCCATTTAACACTCATCATCCATAGATTCATGCCCTGACAGAAATCCCAGTTAAAGGAATACATTAGCTACAACATGAAACTGCCAAAACAGCATTATTCTGCGCAAAAAATGCAGGTTATTAAACCAAAAACACAAACACAATCACCAGGATGCAGAAACAATTAATGCAACATGAAAGATAAAATTGCACAAAGAGTGGCTGTGCACAGGCGAAGCTTAATTCAGAGACACAGACAGCGTGGTCATGGGCATGTAATATTATGGATGAGAGAGCATGTAAGCAACCATATAACAAGATGGAAAGGACCAGCATGATGATAACGAGGGTAATGGTGATAAGCAGCATGATGATGAAGAGGGTAAATGTGATGAGCAGCATGATAATAATGAGGGAAATGGTGATGCGCAGCATGATGATAATGAGGGTAAGGGTGATGAGCAGCATGATGATAATGAGGGTAATGGTGATTAACAGCATGATGATAATGAGGGTAATGGTGCAGAGCAGCATGATGATAACAATGGTAATGGTGATGAGCAGCAGGATAGCGAGAGTAATGGTGATGAGCAGCATGATAATGAGGGTAATGGTGATGAATAGCATGATGATAATGAGGGTAATGGTGATGAGCAGCATGATAACGAGGGTAATGGTGATGAGCATGATGATAATGAGGGTAATGGTGATGAGCAGCATGATGATAATGAGGTAATGGTGATGAGCAGCATGATGATAATGAGGGTAATGGTGATGATGAGCATGATGATAATGAGGGTAATGGTGATGAGCAGCATGATAACGAGGGTAATGGTGATAAGCATCATGATGATAATGAGGGTAATGGTGATAAGCAGCATGATGATAATGAGGGTAATGGTGATGAGCAGCATGATGATAATGAGGGTAATGGTGATGAGCAGCATGATGATAATGAGAGTAATGGTGATGAGCAGCATGATGATAATGAGGGTAATGGTGATAAGCAGAATGACGATAATGAGAGTAATGGTGATGAGCAGCATGATGATAATGAGGGTAATGGTGATGAGCAGCATGATAACGAGGGTAATGGTGATGAGCATGATGATAATGAGGGTAATGGTGATGAGCAGCATGATGATAATGAGGGTAATGGTGATGATGAGCATGATGATAATGAGGGTAATGGTGATGAGCAGCATGATAACGAGGGTAATGGTGATAAGCAGCATGATGATAATGAGGGTAATGGTGATAAGCAGCATGATGATAATGAGGGTAATGGTGATGAGCAGCATGATGATAATGAGGGTAATGGTGATGAGCAGCATGATGATAATGAGGGTAATGGTGATGAGCAG
>NC_056739.1:121075046-121078939 GCF_019279795.1 Protopterus annectens | reverse complement strand
ATGGTGGTGATGAGCATGATGATAATGAGGGTAATGGTGGTGATGAGCATGATGATAATGAGGGTAATGGTGATGATCAGCATGATGATAATGAGGGTAATGGTGGTGATGAGCATGATGATAATGAGGGTAATGGTGGTGATCAGCATAATGATTAAAAGGGAAATATTGATGAGCATGATGATAATGAGGGTAATGGTGATGATGAGCATGATGATAATGAGGGTAATGGTGATGAGCATGATGATAATGAGGGTAATGGTGATGAGCAGCATGATAACGAGGGTAATGGTGATGAGCAGCATGATGATAATGAGGGTAATGGTGATAAGCAGCATGATGATAATGAGGGTAATGGTACGAAGCAGCAGGATGATAATAAGGGTAATGGTGATGAGCATGATGATAATGAGGGTCATTGCACCGGTTAGCTACGGTTAAATTATTTCCAGCTCCACTAAGTCTCAACTTCAGTTTTTCCCTTGAAACTAGTCTAACTCTCAACCTAAGCACTCAAAAACATCTTACAGCCCAGCACTTGCTCAGATATAATAGCAATCACTAATATACCCTGATACTGATTGCCCAGCAAGGCAAGGCTCTTTATTCACCCATCACCAACTAAGTGACTAAGCAGCTCACCCTACTTTTCAGGCATGACCAAATTCCAACTTCAGGTGCACTTTGCAGTCTAGCTGGTGAATCTGGGTATCCCAAGGCAATGTTACAACTGCCTCATGTACACAGACAACCCTCTCCTCCTACCACAAAACACTAACATATGCGAGAGTTGCAATTATACAGCCAAACTGGAAGCTAAGCTGTCTCTGCCGAAGACTGGAACAGACAGTCAAGAGGAGAAGGTTAACAATTGCACCACATCTCCAGCCACATACAGACCTACTAATACAGCACTGGCAAAAACTACACATAAATACACAAAATTATACTCGGAGGCTTTAAATAAAAACCTGCAAAAGCATCAGAGACCTCCAAAGCAGACACCCAAACAACCTGCACCTCTCATCACAAACCAGACAACACATAAAACACAAAATCAGTGTGCCGCACAATCACAGCCCTTAAGGCGAAATAACATACCTAACACACTAGTAATAGGCGACTCTATAGTCAGGCACACTGACATCCCACTCACTAGGCTGGACAAGCAGAAGGTTACTGTTAGCTGCCTGTCGGGAGCCAGAATCCACCACGTAACACAAGCACACAGGTCACTCCAGAACAAGTATAAATATGACTCTGCCATTGTCCATGTTGGTGTGAATGACCTGAGCCATACCTCCCTGGACTATATGAAAAGAGACATGGAGGAGCTCTCTGATCACGTAGCCCAGACCGGTATGACCCTGACCCTGAGTAGCATCCTGCCCTCACCAAGAATGATACCTCAGTATAAAGAAAAAAATGATCAATTTCAGCAATTGGCTAAGCTTCTGGTGTCATTCAAAGGGGATCCAGTGTCTATCAGCCTGAGACGACATGCTCAACAAGCCGCGTTGCTTCGCAAGAGACAGCTTGCACCTGTCACCCCTAGGCTTTTGAATACTGGCCAAGGCTCTTGCTGCCCCCATAGTGCCTTTTTTAGGCAAGACTCAAAAGTCAACCCCACCTCCGTAAAGAGCACAATTAACAAAAAACTGAGGGTTATGCTACTCAACTCCAGGAGTTTAAATCTCAAAATGCACGCGCTCAAAGCACTCCTCAGAGTAGAGAACATCGACATCTGTGCAGTAACTGAAACCTGGTTCAAGGCTCCAGAGAGCACCCCAGCACTATTGGGCTACAACTCATACCACACGTTTCGTCCACAAAACACAGACCAAAACACAAAAGGAGGGGGTGTATCCATATTCATCAAGGATACCTACACCTCCAGGTTAGTGGCACAGCATGATACCTCTGAAATCATCCATGTGCAACTAACATCGGGCAAATCTGCAATGCAAATTGTGACCTGCTACAGATCACCCTCCATGACCCAGGACCACCCCTCCACCTTTCTGGAGACACTGGAAAACATGAAGGTCCTACTCAACACCCTGATATTGGGTGATTTCAATTACCCTACTATTCACTGGGAAAACTACTCAAGTAAAAATTCCCTGGCTCAGCGCTTCCTGGAATTCATCAATTCAAAATTGATCAGCTGGTAAACTCCCCTACCAGAGGTGAAAACATATTGGATCTGGTCATCACCAACATGGGCGACAGGTGTTCCACACCAGAGGTCAACTCGTCACTGGTTAGATCAGACCGTAAACTAATCACTCTGGATGTCCACACCCCACTACTAGCCTCAACTAAGGAAACCACAGTAAAAATCTTTTCTAAAGCAAACTTTGCATTACTCAAGACAGAGGTGGTAAGTTTCACAGCCCCAACTCTAAAGGATAATGCTGCCCAAGATGCAGAAAAATATGCAAATGCACTCTATGAGCACCTACAAGGATGCATGGATTGCGCCATCCCTAGAAAAACCAAGACTCACTCCTCTAAGAGAAGGAAACCAATTTGGTGGACCCCTGAAATAAACAGGCTATACAATAGAAGGAGGAAACTAGTTCAGAAAAAAAAAAAAAAATCCCAAGAAGGAAAGACATCCCTGATCAGTATCAGTAAGAAACTAAGGTCCCTCATGAAATCATTCAAGGCTAACTTCAAAAAAAAATAGCCAAAGATTCAAAAGATAACCACAAAGCCTTCTTTAGCTATGTTAAGAATCAAAGTGGCAACTCGCAGATATGCAATGAACTAGTGCAAAATACCACAAAATATACTGAACCTACTGATATTACCAACATCCTGGCAGATTCAGTGCAAACTTCACTCCCCTCTCAACTCCAAAAGGGCCCACAACAATACAGGAAAAGTGTAGTGTCCCAAAAATCACAGATGCACAGGTGAAAACAGCTCTTTCAAAAGCCAAAAACACAGCGCCAGTGGGACCAGATGGTGTCCCAGGCTGCGTCTTGCACGAACTACAGAATGAACTTACCCCCCACCTAAACACGCTGTTTAACCTCAGCCTCTCCACAGGCTATGTGCCCATAGAACGGCGCACAGCAATGGTTATTCCTCTCTACAAAGGAGGGGCCACAACTGACCCTGCTAACTATCGCCCCATAAGCCTGACTAGCCTGGTCTGCAAGGCTATGGAGTGCATCATCATGGGACTCATTAACAGAGACATTGGGAACCTCCAAACACTTGACCTGACCAAGTTTGGCTTTGTTAAGGGCAGATCATGCCTACTAAACCTGGTTGACTTCTTTGAGACAGTCACCAAGGCCATAGATGAGAGAAAGGTGGTTCACACAGCCTACCTTGACCTCACCAAGACTTTCAACACCATTCCCCATTCGGGTATTACAGAAAACCTCACCAGCCTGAACATAAACCCCTACATCATGAGATGGGTTGCCAACTGGCTTACAGACAGAACACACATGGTAAGAATAGTGGGCACCAGGTCTGACTCTAAACCAGTCACACGTGGTGTTCTGCAAGGCTTGGTCCTGGGACCCCTACTGTTCGGCATATACTTCACAGAAGTACAGGCAAGCACAGGAGGACTATGGCTAACCAAGTTCGCCGATGACTGCAAACTGGGAGCCATAATTGACTCTCCGGCTGACATGAACATCCTCCAAAAGGGCCTTACTGAGACGGACACCTGGTGTCAAAGTCATGGCCTCAAGCTAAATGCCAAAAAATGCATAGTCATCCCATTTGGGAAAAACAAAACACCCATGAATTACCACATAGGTGGCAGCCCCCTTAATATAGAAGAGGTAATAAGAGATCTGGGGAGCCAGGTAGATAGCAATCTCTCCTTTGACAATCATATTGCCAATGTAGTTAGGAAATCCTTC
>NC_056739.1:121007546-121070046 GCF_019279795.1 Protopterus annectens | reverse complement strand
CTCTGGCACCAGTTATCCATTTCTATAAGACCCTTCTGAAGCATATCTGTGTCAGATGTGTTCTCAACTATGGCACCCAGTTTGCAGTCATCTGCAAATTTTGTCAGCCATAATCCTCCTGTGTTTGCTTGTACTTCTGAAAAGTAGATGCTGAACAGGAGTGGGCCCAGGACTGAGCCCTGTGGGATACCACTTGTGACAGGCTTTGAGTCTGACATGGCACCAGCAACTCTGACCCTGTGGGTTCTGTCACTTAGCCAGTTTGCAACCCATCTTGTGACGTATGAGTTTACATTTAAGCTGATGAGTTTTTCAATGATACCTGAGTGAGGTATTGTGTCGAAAGCCTTTGCCAGGTCAAGGTAGGCTGTGTGGACTGCCTTTCCCTCATCAATGGCCTTGGTGACTGTTTCGAAAAAGTCAACCAAGTTTAAAAGGCATGATCTGCCTTTGACAAAGCCAAACTGGGTTGGATCCAAAGTCTGCAAGTCCCCTATGTCTTTATTTATGAGTTCCATTATGATCCTCTCCATAGCTTTGCAGATCAGGCTTGTCAAGCTGATGGGATGGTAATTTCCAGGGTCGGTGGAGGCACCGCCTTTGTGAAGTGGGACCACAGTTGCCGTACGCCACTCCTTGGGCACATATCCTGAGGTGAGGCTAAGATTAAACAGCTGCCCTAACTGTGGGTTTAATTCCTCATTGAGTTCATGGAGCACACAACCGGGGACACCATCTGGTCCCATGGATGCTGTGTTTTTTGCCTTGGAGAGAGCAGTTCTCACCTGAGCGTTAGAGATGTTTGGGGGGCTACAATCCTCTGGTATAGATATCTCACCTTTTGGGGGGGAGGGGGGGGAGTTTGCACTGAACCTGTCAGCCAGTATGTTGGCAATGTCTGTAGGTTCAGTAATTTTTACATCATTTTGAACCAATTCTGAGCATATCTGGGAGTTTCCTCCCAGGTTTCTAACATAGCTAAAGAAGGCCTTATGATTGTCTTTTGAGTCCTTAGCGACTTTTCTCTCAAAATTTGCCTTGGATGATTTTATGAGAGATCTTAGTTTTTTACTTATAATGATCAAAGGTGTCTTCCCTTTTAAGGATTTTGCTCTATCTTGTAGTAGCTTACTCCTTTTGTTGTAGAGCTTGTTGTTGATTGTGATAATGAGGTCAAGGTCTCTGGAGCATGTGGTGCGGCCACATTGGGATTTCTTTAGATGTAGCATTTCTAACAGAGCTGGGTCTGACATGGCTTTGTAAGTCAAGCAGAGATCGCCTCTAAGTAGGCAATATGAGACAGAGAATAGTTGGGGTTTTTTAGTCTGTTCATATACGATAAATGTTTAAGGCCTAGGATCCTCTTTGTGAGACACTTTTGTGGCCTCTCCAGTTGTTGCAGGTGTTTATTGACGTATATGCCAAATGGGGCATTGTACTCAATTATTGGCCTAATGAGGGAAGAGTAGAGGGAGACAATGACCTCTTTCTTCCTGGATGCAAAACCATTAGTAATGAGATGCGCCACACAGAAGGACTTTCTGACCACAGTGGCAATTTGGTGGTCAAAAGAGAGGTTGCTGTCAACCTGTGTTCTCCGATCTCTTATAGATTTATAGGTTCATAGGTGTGTACTAGGCTAATGGCCATGAAGCCTTTACAAGCCTATCCCATAGGATTACCCTGGCATCATGCCACCCAACCTTAGTTCCCAGTGCCTCTGTCAAGAAGAGCGGCTGGAGTGATCCCCAGGGTGAATTTTCTATTTCCCATCCACTCATCCAGATTTCTCTTGAAGAGGGCCAGTGAGGGGCTCTGCTTGACATGTATGGGAAGTCTATTCCATAGCATAGGCAGTCTCTGGGTTATGAACCTGTCCCTCCAGCTTGTTCTGTTGATTTTGGTAATGTGGTTGAGGTCTCTGGAGCGTGTAGTGCGGAGAGATTGGGATTGCTTTAGATGTAACATTTCTAATAGAGCTGGGTCAGACATGGCTTTGTAAGTCAAAACATGTGATTGGCCTAATGAGGGAAGAGCAGAGGGAGACAATTACCTCTTTCTTCCTGGATGCAAAACCCTTAGTGATGAGATGTGCCACACAGAAGGACTTTCTGACCACAGTGGCAAGAGAGGTCGCTGTCAGGTCTGTATTATAACATCAGAGTCTTACAACTTCGAATGTTATAATATCGAACCCAGTAGAGCGAACGCTGGAAATAGCAAAGCTGCAGAACACCGAATACTTTCCTAGGGAAAGTATTCGGTGGGCCATTTCTGCAGCTTCGTTATTTCCTCAACTGTGGAGTGAAGGTTACGGACCGGGTTAAGGTAATTGTGCGAATGAAGGTGAGTGTGCGATTGGACGCGTGTTAGGTGAGTTAGGGTTAGGGAGCAGGTCAAGTAAGTGTGCGATAGTGACATACCTTAGGGTTAGGGTTGGGTTAAGGTAAGTGGATAGCTAGTTGTGTGTGTGTATGGTTTAGTGTAGGGTTTTGTGAAGTATGTGTGTGTGGATTATTTATTTTGGTGTGCTTGTGTTGTGTGTATGTTTGTCGGAACAGCAAATTTTTTTCCCTGGGAAAAAATTGACTGTTCGGTTTTCTAGTGTTTCGCTCTACTGGTTCAATATTATAACATTCAAAGTTGTAAGACTTCAATGTTATAATATAGACCCATTGCTGTCAACCTGCGTTCCCAGATCTCTTATGATGCCTTCTGTGTTCAGTGGACTACCATCAATGTGGTAATTCATGGGAGCCAGGTTTTTCCCAAACAGGATGATGACACATTTTTTGGCATTGAGCTTGAGGCCATGGTTCTGACACCAATCATTGGTCTCAGTGAGGCCTTTCTGTAGGATGTCAGCATCACTTAGGGAGTTAATTATGGCTCCCAACTTGCAATCATCTGTGAACTTTGTCAGCCAGAGTTCCTTCGTGTTGGCCTGAACTTCAGAGAAATAGATACCAAACAGGGGAGGACCCAGGACTGAACCCTGTGGGACTCCACTCATGACTGGTCGACAGTCTGACTTGGAGTCAGCTACTTTCACACTGTGGGTTCTATCTGTGAGCCAGTTTGCAACCCACCTAGTGATATAGGGGTTGATGCCTAGCTTAGTGAGTTTTTCTATGATTCCTGAGTAGGGAATGGTATCAAAGGCCTTGGCCCGATCAAGGTAGGCTGTATGAACCACCTTGCCTTCATTCACAGCTTTGGAGACTGACTCAAAGAAGTCAACCAGATTGAGCAGGCATGATCTACCCTTCACAAAACCAAACTGTGTAGGATCCAGAGTTTGGAGGTTCTCTATATCTTTGTTTATTAGGTCCATGATAATGAGTTCCATAGATTTGCATATCAGACTTGTCAGGCTAATGGGGAGAGAGTTCCCAGGGTCTGTAGTACCTCCTCCTTTGTGGAGAGGGATGACTGTAGCAAATGCTGTGTTACCACCATGCATTTCACTGCAAAGACTTGAACCCAGGACCCTGTGCACTACAGTCAGAGCAACATACCACTATGCCATTGATCTTAAGGCCATGATTCTGACACCAGTCATGGGTCTCAGTGAGGCCTTTCTGTAGGATGTCAACATCACTCTGGGAGCTAATAATAGCTTCCAACTTGCAATCATCTGCGAACTTTGTCAGCCAGAGTCTCTTCATGTTGGCTTGGACTTTGGAGAAGTAGATACCAAACAGGAGAGGACCCAGGACCCAACCCTGTGGGACTCCACGCATGACTGGTCAGCAGTCTGGCTTGGAGTCAGCTACTTTCACACTGTGGGTTCTACCTGTGAGCCAGTTTCCAACCCACCTAATGATATAGGAGTTGCTGCCTAGTTTAGTGAGTTTTTCTATGATTCCTGAGTGGGGAATGGTATCAAAGGGCTTGGCCAGGTCAAGTTAGGCTGTATGAACCACCTTGCCTTCATCCTCAGTTCTGGTGACTGACTCAGTGATGTTGACCAAGTTGAGCAGGCATGATCTACTCTTCACAAAACCAAACTGTGTGGGATCCACAGTTTGGAGATTCCTTATATCCTTGTTTATTAGGTCCATGGTGATGTGTTCCATTGCTTTGCATATCAGGCTTGTCAGGCTAATGGGGTGATAGTTCCCAGGGTCTGTAGTCGCTCCTTCTTTGTGGAGAGGGATAACTGTAGCAGTGCACCATTCTGTAGGGAAAAATCCTGAGGTGAGGCTGTGATTGAACAGGGCACACAGGTGAGGTGCCAGCTCACTCTGTAGTTCATGTAGAACACAGCCAGGGATATTGTCAGGTCCCATAGAAGCTGTATTCGTGACCTTGGACAGTGCTGTTTTAACCTGTGCAGCAGTAATACTGGGTGCCTGGCAATATACTGGTATTGTGACTGGTCCCTTGGGGGGGGAGGGGTAAAGTTTGCACTGAATCTTTCGGCCAGTATATTGGCAATATCTGTTGGCTCGGTATAGGAGGTACCATTATGCAGTAGTATGGAAGCTTTTAGGTGACATGATGCCTTTCTCCTTGAGAGGAGACATGGAAACATGTCAGGCAGAATGCAAATTTAGCAGCAGATAGTTGCTGATCTGAATGCAGTAAGTGGCCATAGCAGAAAATATGATCCATTGTGCCATAGGGCCACTGACATAATTTCATCTGCACAGAGAAGAGTATGCTGAAGTGGCCTGTGATCAGATGGGTAAAGCGGGGCCTGCTACAGAGCCACCACTAACAGCAAATGAAGAGTTCCTGTTCACTGTCAGGGATCCAGACAGCTCCCAGGACAGTGCGGAACAGCAGGCCCTTGACATTGGTGCTCCTGTTTCAGGGCCAACAGGTAAGTCCCAGGAGGAGCCTCCAGGTAGGCTTATGTATCTCAGTTGTAGAATACTCCTGTATAGGAAAATATTTACAGCAATATGTTAGCTCTGTTTAACAATAAATTGGTTGGGGGATCGCAGATCGCTACAGTAAACAACACATTCTGAATGATTTAATGTGGGCTTAGGTTGGAGTTGTCATCCAAGTTCTTGTTGAGAGTATAGTTAATGGACATATAAAGGGCACAAAGTTTTACCCCCTGTGTTACTGTTAATTGTGATGCTGTTATCCTTAACATTTGCTTAACTTCTTTGAGGACCATTGTCCATGGGAATCATACGATCAACTGCACATGGTAAGCCAAAGATCTTTTTTGTCAGTGGTGATGAGCAGTTCAAAGAAACATATAACTTTTATCCATATGTGTGATGCAGTTGTCAGGACTGTTGTGTGTATTACTGTACTGTCTATAGTAGTGGCACCACTGTTAGTTTACTGTACTGTCTGTAGTAGTGGCACCACTGTTAGTTTGTTAGCGTACATTTGACTGTAGCTATTAATTTCTTTTCTGTGTTTGTTGCTTAGTATCATGGGTGATCCTGACAGTGGAAGTGTAGGACTGCTAGAGTATCGGCAGAATCTGATGATGATGGTGGTCAAACAGAGGCACAGTCGGGGAGGGGGGCAGATGTTGAATCTGACACTGAGGCTGGCATTCAGGCACCCTCTGTAATTACATCAGACACAGCCAGTAAGTCTTCAAAAACTCATTCCAGTGAACCTTCAGATATTGGACAAGTGGAGGGTGAGACACTTAATCAGGGAAGTGTGGTTACTGCAGCTTCAGTGCCTGTTGACTCTGGCTGTAGTCAAAGTATGGTGAGGTGCCATGCAGGAGGGTTGTTAGGGGTGCTCCGCCTGCTCCAGGTGTGTCTTTCTGTGCCACTCAAGATATATTTAGGGCCATCACGGAGGCACAGGCACATTCCTATAGGTCCTACAGAGAAATTATTAGAGTGGCAGATGTGGCACAGGCTGACATGCATGTCTGCCTCCACCGTGTTGCCAATTGAATGGATCAGATGAATAACATGTTGGAACGGGCAGTGTCTGTGATGGAATGTTTGCTGGGAGGGTTGGCATCCTTGTGGTCATAGGTCAGTCACATCATCTGCTATTACTCGATGTGGCCATGCCCAATCTCACTCCCATAGTGGCACTACTTCCATTGCTCCATCAGTGGTTGAGGTGTCCACACCCAGATGTGGCAGGCCATGGGGTCGTAGTCCTGGGCGTCCGTGTAAGGGGAGCTTGTCCAGCAAACATTAGTCACATTCAGGTAGCAGCTGTGCATCTGACCATGAGTGTGGATGTGCCAGTGCAACTCCTGGCAGAGCCAGTTCTTGTGGTTCTTATGACAACAATGAATTGCCACCTCTACAATGCACGATTCACACCTGTCTGACATACCGAGACATAGAGTTAGCACCAAGCTTGGCTGTGTTCATGCAGACACTCACATACCAATTTCACCTGGAGGACCCCTACAGACACACACACACACACACACACACACACACACACACACACACACACACACACACACACACACACACACATATATACACACACACACACACACACACACACACACACACTCCGTTACATTGTTCAGTCGTGAAGCTTAAAGCTCATTTTGTCTCACTGGCCATTTGTTACTTTAAATGTCTGCCTGCTTCTCTTTCTTACTCACACACACTCACCGACCTTTTGTGTCAGCCTAGGCTTCCTGCCCCCCCCCACCCCAACAGCACCCTGTGCAAGTATTGATAACTGTGCCGTATCCCAGTTGTCTGTCTTTTGTATTCAGGGATACATAACAATTGTGTCTGATGCTCAGATGCATAGCTGCCTTGGTGCTTAGTATATCTGCATTTGTGATGCTGATTTGGTAATTGTACCTTTGACTTATATTGGTCTTAGAAAGTTAGACAGTTGAGAGCATCAAATATTTTTTGCATCAGTATTGTTAATGATCGTGTAATGGTTGTGAAGTCTGAAGCTGAATTATGTCTCTTTACTTTCTAACTTCTCTCTTTAATGATTTTTCAGTATAAAAGTATGGTGCTAAATTGAGGATATTCTGTGACCATCATTACCTTTGAGAGGTATGTCTGTGTGAATCTTTGATACCTGAGGCCTACTACTTGTTAATAGACACATATAAGTCACAAAGGTCTCTGCTGTCACATGTTAAAGCTATGTCTATACAAATCACCCACCTTTAACTTGCTTACATTACCAAGTAACAACATGTAAGGATATTCCTTTCATTTGTATTATTAAACAAAACACTCCAGTTTCAACATTTAACTTGTAAATCCAGCAGTGGCAACAGTTTTAGTTCAGGGCTGACTCTGTCTGATGCAAGCAGTACACAACCATTCCATGGGTAGTTGAAGGTTTTGATCTTTGCCTGGCACCAGTGTTACTATATGTATGTGCATAGGAGGAAGGTTTTACACCGCTAGGTGGTGAGTGAGTGTGCTATGTGTTGTCTCTTAGCCAATGCAAGGGCATATTGAGCACTCCTACTTCTGCCTACACCCACAGCAGTTACTGGTTCCCCTTCTGACTCGTCACCTGCATGTGACCTTGCCATTGATGGTGGGATGTGAGCTCCTTCCCCTTGTTGATCCTGCTGAAGCTACTTTCTCAGGATGATGTTGTGCAGCATGGCACAGATGTTGAATATTTAAGTACATGTACATGGATTGTACCGCAGGGCTCCCACAGATGTATCTAGACATATGCCAACAGAATTATGTATTTGTATGTTTTAGCTACCAGGAATGCACATCTCCAGACAGACATGCAGGCCTCCTTCAAAGCCCACCCACCCAACCTGTGTGATGCACCTTCACTGTTACAGTATGGATCATACGCATGCCTCTGCTTCTCCCTCCAGTATGCTGTGTATCATACTATATCACACACCTTTGACTTTGCCCCTTACTTTGCTATGTGTACTACCATAGTCCTGCCATCCATATAGGGCACACTGATGTGACTGCCATGCATACTGCATGCGATGGCCCTTCCAAGGACTGTAGAACTACAAGTTCTATATAGCACATCCTGGGCATGTATCCTTGAACAGCACTCCATAGTGTACAGCAAGTTGGCATATAAACCAAAAATACTTTCTTCATGGCTCCTGATAACATATTTAGATGCTTATTAAACAGCATCAAATAGGCTCTTGCTGAACCTTTCCTTAAATTGTTTAACCTAAGGATGGCCACAGGCTATGTACAGGAATCTGGGTGCACTGCTACATGATACCTTCTCCACAAGGGTGGCCTCACCACTGACCCTGGGATTTTCACTCCAACCAGATTTAAGGAGACTGATATGTAAAGCTATGGGATGTATCATAACCAATCTCATTAATTATGATATCAAATATTTCGAAGCTTGACACCATCTTTGTTAAGTGGAGAGCAAGCCTGTTAAAACATGTCAATTTCTTAGAGATGCTTGCACAATCTGTTGACAAGGGACATGCTGCTCATACAACTCATCTTGATCTGGCCAAAGCAATCAATATCATACCTCATTCCAGAATTGTATGGAAATGTATTGTTAAACATAGATGCATATGTGGTAAAATGGATTGCCAATTCGTTGAAAGACAGAACCTACACTCGTAGCTCATGGGACAGGTTAGCAGGTATGCTAATGAGCCAGTCAAGGCTAAGTGTCTCCGAAATGCACATAGATCCTCATGTGGTAAGATGGATTGCCAGAGGGGATCTGTGCCATGTCCTCTCCTATTTGGCATCTACTTCTCTAATCTCAAAAATTATAACTAGGAGCTAGACAAAATTGGGTGTTATTGTAAAAATCCCTTCAGATATTTGCATCCTCCAGAAAGAGCTAGTCTTAAATAATACCTACTGTGCAGAAAATTGGATTGGTCTTAAGAACCTTAGTTATCAGGAGAGACTGAAAGCCCTGAAGCCCTGTATTCTGTGTCTTATAGATTCCTGATGGGTGACCTGTGACTCCGTGACAGTACCATTAGAAATCCAGTTACCTTTCGCCTCCTATATCTCAGTAAGACAAACACCTCTTCTAACACTAGAAGCAGAGACTTGAACCTTCATCAACAGATAAACTGAATGTGATAGACAGATAGATTAATCACTCAACACCTCTCCCTTCTCTGGAATAAACTTTCTTTGCAGATTAAAAATATTATGATTCTGTATATTCCTAGAAATTAAACCTGGATGACTGAATGGCTGCTCTCAAATGCACCCCCCCTTTGAAAGGGAGGCAATATCTGAGGGTGAGCACTGGTAAGGTGTACATGGTCACTGACTTAAATAGTCTTGAAACCCTTATGAATCCCATGAATATGTAATACAAAATGATTGTCAACTACTGCATAGTGCCCATGTTTAGGTCACTATTCTTCCAGCTGTTGCTGCGTCCCACTTAATTGGTCCACATGTTGCCTTGCAATTTCCATAGACCAGGCAACATCTTATATGTCTTTCATTATCCCTTGGCCATGTAACACTGCACAGGTGACATACCATTCCACCTTACCTGATACCTGCAGTCATGTGCTGCACGACATGTGCTGTTCTCCCACAGATACACACCACATAAAGACTGCCTAAGATCCACATCCTTTCACACCTTGTGACACACTGCCTGTAATTCTACCATTTTGTCTGGCAGGTGAGACCTATGCTTTACAGTGCATTTGCATGCTTAACCTTTTACTTCTCAAGATACTTTTATGTGTGATACCGTTACACAGACTTACTAATGGTTATCTTTGTTGTGTCTCTCTCTCACTTTCCTTTGATGTTTTTGTTTCATTTTTCTCCATTTATGTTATTATTTTATGAAGCATCAGCCACAGCTGTGGCTTTGGTGTGGTAGCGGTCACCTCACATGTCAACCAACCTTGTTGGTTCTCCAGCTGGTGCCAGACATGCCTTTCTGTAGGGTGATGAAGGTCATCCATACAGAGGTGACTAGGAGGGTTCCACTCTGGCCTCTGGTGGTCTGTCACCAAGGCGTGCTTTCTCACCCTCTGGGGCAGTACTGGAAGGTCCCAAAATGCTATCCATTAGGAGGTAGAGAAGAAGATGGTGACAGCATTTTTGTACCAGTGGCTCAAAGTTTGCATTTCCCACCTGGAGAAGATCCTTGCATCACTAGCAGAGTTACACCACTACATGGCCATATTAACCCACTAGTAGCTGGAGACAGTAGAGAGGGCAGTCATAGAGGTGACTGGCTTCTGGCTTGGTATAGTATGGGTGGGGTGAAAGACAGCCATCGAACCACACTATGCCCCATCATGGAGTTCCCATTCCTTGCGTTTCATTTCCTTCACTGACTTGTTGTATAATCCTCCCCTTTACCATTTGTCCTTCCCTCTGTCTCTCTGTGTCTCTTCTATGTGCTCCCCATTTTGTGCCAGTGCTTCCCCCTATACGTCTTAAAAAAATGTGTACCTATCCCAAAAAAACAAATGACCCTTGTTTCCACACTCCTACCCAGTCTTTCTTTCCCTTTGCCGTCACTGTGTCCCTTTGCTTGCTCGTCCCCATTCTGACTGTCCTGTACACCAACTTCCTCCCATTAATATGAACAAATTGGTAGGGACTTTGTTAAGAAGCTGTTATTACGGCTCTTAGCAGGTCTTGTAGCAGCATGACTTTGCATGTGTATGCTATATGCTTCTGGAATCCTTGGGTCACATGACCCTGTCTGCACTAAGCTCTTTTTTAATTCATTCTCTTCAATTTCTCTTCAGTCTCATCAATATTTTTGAGTTTGTACCCTTACTTCTAACAGACGTGTCCTGAGCCTTTTAAAAAATGAAGTTATTGCCTCACAGTTCAAACAAATGTTCATATCTCTAGAACCATATGCGATACTAGAAAACTGTAAATGTCAAATTATTCAGCATAAAGTTATCTTTACAATGGTCCATTCATTTGATTCTAGATCTTAAACTAGATTTTATAAGCGACAATAAAGAAAGTAAATATTAATTTTTGTACTGTTGTAAAAAATGTCTTATGATATCTCAGTAAACATTCAAGCAATATCGCCTGCAGCATTTTCTTCATATAGCTGTGAGCTTTTGTAAAAAAACAAGAAGTTCAGTCTGTCACTTCATTGTTGAGATATTTTAGAGAAATATAAAAATTATTATAATAAAAAGAGTGTATAAATAGTATTAAATATGTTTTTATCTGTACTAGACAGAAGTCAAACATCAATACAGTTGTGTTTGCCATCATGTAAGTTTTAAGATGAAATTTCTAATACCTTGTATGCAGCATGGTTTTGGAATTATTAATGCAAATATGAACATGGTTTTGGTTATGACTCTGAAGCAATGGAAGGGTGTTACTGTAGAAACTCCTGGCAGTATTACTAGACTCATATGAGCTAAGTAGAGAGTGTGGATTTGACAATGCATTCCTTAATTAGTTAATCTGCATGTTGCTAATTACCCCCCCTCTCCAATTCATGGTTAATCAGCTTTGGCACACATTGTGTTATTCGATTGCACTAATTAGCCATTCTATGGCTGCATAATTAATGTTTCCAAATCCCAGGGAATGTCTTCTGGCCCTTGTACCCCCAAGATGGGGAAGGTGCACCCCCATACATCTTTTACTTAGGCATGCTAACTCCATGGTCACACAGCTATAGATAAGGGGCAAATATTACTTTAACTGATACTCTGTGTCAAAGCCAGTGGCAGCAGTTCTGATCATAAAAAGAGTAAAAACAACAAAATAAAACAATAATACTTCCACAAGCCTTACACTATCTGAAACAAATGAACCAGCACTGAAACAAAAATTGTACGGCCATTTAAAATGAATGACGCAGGTAATAAAAACTTTAAAACAAACTATTGATTGCAAATGTCATTCAATTTAATTACTACTTCAAAATTCCTTTGTTGAAGGTGTCGTCGTTCATACTGCCATCATTAGCACAGACGTATAGACAATTTTATATCACTGCCCCTTGTTCCACAGGCATCAGGTTATTAATAGCATCTTCAACTTCCTTCTTCTCTTTGCTACTAGGACATCTGACAATTGCCAGGACATGAGACCAGCCTTGTTAGCATGTGGGTGTTACTACTGCCTGGGAACAACTTTATTTTATTTTCACATTCTAACTTCTAATACTGACCTTTATGCTATGAATGATGCACTTTGGCTGGATGCCATTCTCAGGTATGGCTACAATGTAACCAGTGTATATGAAAGGACGTACACCCTAAAAATCACAAGGACCCATTGGAGGATGGTGCTGCTCTGACAAATCCCATTCCTCTGGCTAGCAGAGCTGGTCATTGCCCACTACATCTCACCATCTCCTGGCATTTTGTTTTTTCAATAAGCTAGCCACTTCCTGGCCACTAGAGACCTAACCTGTAGCAGAACTCCCTATACCTGGGTGCTGTCATGAAGCATAGTGTTTCATGGCAATCAATGAATATCTGGCAAATCAGGCACACTGCATCCATGTCTTTTAGTTCCTCTTTAGATCCTTGACAGCCAAGAGCCTACCTGCACTTTCTCACCATTCCAGAAGTGCCTTATATTTGCCCCATTCATTTTTGAGTTTGTCAGCTATTAACTTTTTAATCCATCCACATTCTTAGGAAGAGTAGAATATGCTCATTAACTGCTCTGAGTAAAATGACTGACTTTGGTTTCCACCTTCCAAGCACTGGCTGTCTTCCTTCACTTTTCTTACTTTGAAAATTGCTGCAATCTTATATATTCCCAACTGATTTTTCTCATCCTCTTTGCCTCTGTCTGTATACTTTCAAATGTTGTTGTTGTGTCTTTCGGCTTTTCCTGGTTAGGGGTCGCCACAGCTGAACTTCGGTCCGTTAATGATTGGCAGTAGATTTTTACGTGCCGAGTTGCCGGCCCTGACACACAACCTTCAACGAAGGTACGTCCATTCATGCATGTCTCCACACAGAAGACGCTCTAGCTGAGAATTGAACAGGACGTCTTACTGTGAGGCGACAATGCTACCACAGCACCACCACTGCAGTCTACCTATGTTTTTATAGCTTTTTCTTGTATTTTTTGTCAGTACCTTGTATTATTTTACTTAACATTTTCTGGACTACTTCCAACTAGCCCTCAGGTGAGCACTGCAGACAAAGTTGGTTGACATGTATTTATGTGTATAAGTTGTACTGTTTTAGTGTCAGACATGCTAGTGTATTTGAAATAACAGGTTTCCTGTTTGGTACTGTAGTCTGAACATTATTATATAGGTTGGGTATGAATGAATGTGATGTGAAGTACTTATGGTTGAAGAGACAGATGTGGGTGAGCATTGCTAAGTACCACAGTAGCTGAGATTCATTTTCAGAGTTATTTGCAGTTGCATGGTTTCCAGTAGTACAAGTTTCATATTTGCATTGTTTGAGTTGTACTATTTATATTTAGGGTTTCCAAAACATGGGCCTTTGTTTTCTGAAAATGGATCCTTATGTTTATATACATTTATTTTCTATATTGTAACTACAAAACATGCGGGTCTCTAATGCATATATGTAACGTTGTCTTTGCCTCTGGCTTTGGTTGTGACAGAAAAAGGTTCACTGGACCAGTCCACTTACCTAGTTATTTTATATGTGTTTACCAGGGTACAACACTGATCACAAATGACCAATTGCGGGCACAGCCCAGGCTGTATATAATATATGAATATAAGAACTTACATAGAGGTAAAATTAACAAATAAAAAAATAAGTGTTCTTGCAGAGGGAGAATCTCCAGAACCTGCATAATGTGCTCAAGTCATACCCCACAAGCAATCTTAACAGGATGTTAAGTGCTTCCTTCATCCTACTAATGATACCCCTCCCCCTTCTGCAGCCTGATGTCTTTTTTTTACTAATAATGCCCCTACCTCCTTCTGCAGCCTGATGTCTTTTATGAACTCCTTACTGCTGTATCACTGGTGACATCTTACTGGGCAATGCTGCCCATAATAAACATCTGTCAAAAACAACGTACACCATAGCTCTCAACCGTCCATCACCAAAATGAGGAACACTCACTTCATGATGTGGAACAAATGGGCAAAATGTGGAACACATACTAATGGCTTACTAACAACTTCAACTAGGAAGGTCATGGGATGGTTAAAATATGTTGGTTTTACTTATAAAGAAGATCTTTTAATGAATTAATATGATTAATTTCAATTTACCATGGATTTCACTTTAAAAAATTCCTAACACTGAATGTGTGACAGACTCTTTCAATGTAGAACTTTGAGGAATTTTGAGGAACATGAACTTTTTAAGACCCCAAATGAGGTATGTTCCTCGTAATGAGGTACACGTGAGAGGTATGACATACACAAAGGGGTGCAGCAAGGCTGTGCCTCAGGGCCCATTCTGATCTCAAGATAGAGGGCAGTTAGAAGCCTGGATTGTGCATGGAATCTCTTTTCATTGAGAGGCACTGCCCTGTTATCCGCTTACACGACACATGGATAGCATATGATGGCTAGGATAGAACAAATTATACTGAAAATCAGGGGCAGCTCGTGCTATCAGACTGCTGGACTGCAGCCCTCCCACCTAGAAAAAACAAAAGAAAAATCTTTAAAACTAAAAAACAAAAACAGAAAAAAAAAAAAAAAAAAGCACGAGTCCTGACTCCTCTGCGCAGACACATTTGGAGACCTCAGACTGCCTTTATCAGCAGTCCGGATAGAGATAGACAGGTACCCAGCAATCATTGCTGCAAATGCACCCAGGAATCAGTGCGGTGATGACTGCACAGAAGAGGAGGTCCGGACTGCTTTGGCTGCAGGCAGACCCAATGACTGAGAGAGGTGAGCTGGCATCCAATGAGGACAGAGAAGTGAGCTGCTCTTGCGAGACATTTATTGCGCGGGCTCAGTCGCTGGCTGAATTGCTGCTTCAGGAGGTTTTGGTTCATTCAGGTTGCTGGCTGGATGCTTCAGCCATGAAACGGTGGGACATACAGCAGGTAAGTGAAGGCTTGCTTCGTTGGGTCACTGCTTCAGGAGGCTTTGGTTCATGCTGACTGGATGCGTCATCCATGAAACTGTGTGTACGTGTGTGTGTGTGTGTGTGTGTGTGTGTGTGTGTGTGTGTGTGTGTGTGTGTGTGTGTGTGTGTGTGTGTGTGTGTGTGTGTGTGTGTGTGTGTGTGTGTGTGTGTGTGTGTGTGTGTGTGTGTGTGTGTGTAAAATGCCCCAGTTACTATATACTGGTGACTAGAGATACTCAGGCTTGGATGCAGGTGGCAAGGACTTGAATTCCCTATCCACCACCATTTCTAAAAAAATTTGCAGATTTTTGCCTCATATTTGTTCTGTTCCTCATAAAATCTGTGGTTTCTGTATCTACATTTTTCCTTGCAAAGTCTGTAGTGTAGTGGGGCACTGGTAGCATTGCTGCCTAACAGCTACAGGTTCTCTGGATTGATTATTGGCTGGGTTGCCTTCTGTGTAGTGTCTGCATGTTCTCCCATCTTGCAAAGATGTGATTGGCATTTCTCTCTGCTCTGCTGAAGATTGTCTTTTGTTCCAAGTCAGACTAGTTTCCTGGTTAAATGTTTAAAAAATAACAGGCATTTGAATTTCAGACTTCATATTCTCCAGAAAGTACATGGTAACACAAAATTGTTCTAGCAGTTGTCTAAGTTTATAACATGGATATTTGAAAATTGTCCCTATTTTTGGGAATGTATTCCCCCATTATTGGCTTTATCCAGGTATTTTGTGCTAAGGTTGAGAGTTATTTATGGTGAGAACTGTATTCATTGAATGTTTGGGGGCTGTATCCCCTCCCATTACTGGCTTTGTCCACATGTTTTTTGCTAAGAGGTTGAGAGCTATAGTGAGAACTGAATTCACTGAATACGTTTGGGGGCTGTATTCCCCCCATTATTGGCTTTGTCCAGGTATTTTGTGCTAAGGTTGAGAGTTATCTATGGTGAGAACTGTATTCATTGAATGTTTGGGGGCTGTATCCCCCCCCCCATTACTGGCTTTGTCCACATGTTTTTTGCTAAGAGGTTGAGAGCTATAGTGAGAACTAAATTCACTGAATATGTTTGGGGGCTGTATCCCCCCCCATTATTGGCTTTGTTCAGGTGTTTTGTGCCAAGAGGTTGACAACTATGCTGAGAACTGAATTCACTAAATGGTAGCCATTTAAGTTTGCCTTCCTCTCTTTTACAAAACAGCTGATTTTGCATAGTGGTATGTTTTTCTGATTGTTTTGCACAGGGTCCCCTGGGTTAAAGACGTGGCAGTGAAATGTATGGTGGTAACACAGCATTTTATTCTAGCAACTTTCCAACATTATACAAGCAGTGTTTAAAATGTGTCCCTGGTTGTTGGGCTTTTGTCCCCCCCCAATAAATTTCGGCTTTTTCCAGATTTCTTGTGCTGCAAAGTTCAGAGATACAACTGCGTGTTGAGTAGATTTTACAAGGAGCTGAGAGCTGCATGGGAGCAAAACTTTAGTGCTGCTTATTCTGAGTCTGCTTGCATTAATAGCACAACAGGTAGTGTACTTGCTTTTGATGCAGAAGGCTGTGGGTTCTACTCCCACAGTAGATAGATGCATTGCTGATACTGTAGTGTGTTGTAAAGTGGGTGGATACTGCAGTCCTTTTTGGCAAAGATACCTGGAGTAGTAACTATGAACCTGAACCTGTTATCAGTTTGCCATACAGTCCCTATTGCGATATTACTAGCTTATTTTTTTAATGCATGTAACATAGGCAATTTATTCCTCAAGGGCAACAGGCACTTTAGATGAATAAACAGTGACATATAAAGTTGTTTGTTAGCAGCATCCTCTTCATTGTTACAGATTTCTTTAATGTGGAATTATTTAGATGACTTTTACTACTTCAGAGATTGTGCATATTTACTGATACTGGTGGAATGTAGAAGGTTGAGTAGACTTTTATGATGGAAATGTTCTGAATTGGGTAGTTTTGTCATTGGTGCATGCATTTTGTTTCATTGTTTACTGGAAAAATGTTCAAAACAATAAATTTAAAATGTCGTCTAACAACTGTATTGTACAAGGAATATAATTTAGTAGAATCAGGAAGGTGTATCAAAGAGCACATGTATGATTCATGTGCAAGGGGCCTATGATTTGAAAACAGCCCAAAGTTAATCTTTATCTGCCACTGGCAAAATGTATTTTCTTTGAATGTGGGTTTCAATGCTGTTTCATTGAATATGAGTTTCAAGGGCAGAGAAGTTTTTAATGCTAAGCCTGTTTTCATTGTGAGACTGTGTTGCTTTGTTTAGCAGATGTCTTAGTGTTTGTGCTGTAAAATGCAAAATAAAACTTTCAAATAAAATCCAAATCATCATAGAAGTAAAGCAGTATGCACATTAGTGTTTATGATAAATGGAGTGAAATAGCCAAGTAATGGATCATTGGAATGGTTGCAGGGGGGAGGGCTGCATTCGACCATGATTTTGTGAGGGGGAAGGGCGGCAAACTCAGAAGCCCCAGCTGAAGTATACCTCCCAACTGTCCAGATTTTCACAGAATTAATAGATTTTTGCTTCTTATTTTTGGTTTGTTCCTCATAATATTTGTGGTTTTCTGGAAAATCATTTAGGAATTAAGTCACTAAATAATGACACACTGAGTTTCAGACTTCATAACCTTCAGAAAAATGCATGCTAAAATAAGACCTGTTATTCTATCAACTGTCTCAGTTTATACAAGAGCAATTTTTAGTACTGTTTATATGTTCCCCCAGTATATTTGGCCTTGTCCAGATTTATTGCATTAACAGGTTGAGAGGTACATGCAAATAAATTGCTTTATAGAATTAGGCATAGCCAAACCTCTCAACTGTCCCTGAATTTGGCTCAAAATGTTGCTCTTCCCCTAATAATCCCTCCGCAAAATAACAATTTTGGAAGAAAACATCGAGGGTTTACAATTAAGAAATAACTGTAATAATCGAGTTATAGATACTTTTATTTCAGAAATGCATGTAGATTCTTTTATTTTGTCAGCTGCTCAAGTTAGCAGTACTATTATTAAAAAGTGTCCCTTCTTTGACAGGTTCCCAGCTGTATTGTGTGGCTATTTTATATTTTTGCATCACATTTTTGGTCCATTTTTCATAAAATTCATTTTTTGGCAAATTAGTGGTAAATCATTAAAGACTGAAGTTAGAAAATAATGACAGACATTTGAGTTTCAGATTTTATATCCTTCAGAAAATTCATACTAATGCAAGACCTACTATTCTATTATCTTTCTAAGTTTATAAGAGCAATATTTAAAAATTGTCCTTATTTTTGGGCCTTTGTCCCACTTCTATGTATGGCTTTGCTCTGAGGGTGAGAGGTATGACAAATGTGTCAGGGCCATCACAGTCAGCCAGAGACATTTCAAATTGTGACCTACTTGTTGCACCCCACTCCCCCATGTAGTGACTCTGGATGTGTCCAAGCAAGGCAAGGAGCAGTTATGCAGTGCAAATGTGCAGGGTATCCCCCCATCCAAGGTAGACATATGTACTATAGTGGCTTTTCATCTGTTTTTGATTTTGCAGAATGGTCTGGTTTCTGTCATATTTTTGTACTGTTGATTTATGCTTATTACTCAAAAGTGTCTGTTGCTCTGTGTTTTAAGTAGCAATGCTTTAATGACCATCAGGTATGCTTGTCTGAGATCATAACATGCAAGTAAGCTTTAATAAGCATACTGTTAAAGAATTGTCAACACTGAAGCCTTTCTGTTGTTGCCATGCAGAGAATACTTAACTAGATAATGTATAAGCGTTGGGTATTGAAATGCATATGACAGTATTTGTAATAAAGGACAGGATTACATTGTTTTAAGAAGCTCATTACACTTGTTGGAGACTTCCAGTGATCTCTGAGGTCTTTACCCATAAACTAAACAGAATGCCATTCATCTGTGGTCCATAACCTGTACAGTAATCCTTTAAGCAATGTATCTTGAGCTTGTTTGCTTTTCATTTTTCACTTTGATCATGTTTTCCCCATGAAACAAGTAGATAGTTGACAGGCAGCAGGTCTTTTCTGGATAAGAAACATTTTTACAAGTGGGAGCATCACAGAGATTGCTACTTTCAGCATGTTACTTGGTACTTTAATAAAGCTGAATATAAATTATAATTAGAACTGCAGTGCAAGAAGAAGCAGTCTGAGTTGAGTGCTACTTGTTTTTCTTATACTTTATTTTGACTGGCATTCCAGTAATGTATTTAAAAAGTAATTTATTTTTTCATGCCTCACAACCTTTTTGTTTCCATCTAGATATTAAGTAAGCTTTCAAGCAGTCAATGCACTGAAATATTTTTATTCTTTTACACTTAATTTGTCTTGATTGGACTCTCATAATGAGGGTTTGTCACCCAGGGCAGCATATTTAATTAAAATTTATTTTTTGTGGTTTTGAGCATAGCTCCTCCCCTTTCTAGTTGTCTGCACCCCTTCCCATTGACCCCACCCATTCGGCTATCTCCTGCAGCTCCCCTTTGATTTGAAGTCACCAGCCGCCACTGCTGAAAATACTTTAAAGTTTTGTTGTCTGAATATGGTAAAAAGTCACTAACTTCAGCTTGGCTGCTTATGAGTTAGTCAGAGTAAAATAGAGTTAATACATATCTTTTATTTGGGCCAACACAAGTTTAAACTACAGCTATTTGAGATTTTGGAGTATATGCGCCTTTTATCAGGAGGAACTAAATTACTGATGGAGGATACAGGGCTTTAATATCCACCTCTGTGTTCATGACTTAGAAACGTAAATGAGAGCAAGGATTTGTGCAGCTTTTTACTACTACTCTCCTGTCACTTACATCCAGTGTAGATAAAACATCTGAGGCACTGATGCAATGCTAAGATGTGTATGCCATGTCATATACATAATGGACTCATTCTATACTGTTACAGCAAAGGGCACTATTGCTACTAAGATAGTGTGCAAAATAATAAAAAAAACACTTATAATTTCAAGACCAGCAATAAAGAAATGAGAATCCATAAGTAATAACATAAGCAGGCTCGTCAGAACAGTAGCTACCACTGTTGTATCTGTCACAATCTAGTAAAGACTGGGCTGCCCCCTTTACCTACCTACCTCTCCATTTATCCATCTATCTATCTATCTATCTATCTATCTATCTATCTATCTATCTAGATATCCATCTTTTTATATATTCATCCAGCCATCCTTTGTTGTCCAGATTAGTCCCACTAGGCTGGTGGCCCTTTTCAAGGGAGAGATCCACGGTGGTAATTATGCAAAATACAGGACATTTGGTCAGGGCATCAGGGAACTTCCCTTATTCTTTTCATTAAGGGCCACAACATTTTTATATAACCACCTCAGGCAGATAGGACCTTGGTTTAATAACTTAAGTGAACAATGAGTTTACCCATTTACTTTCATAAGTCTGACTTAATGCTATCTTGTAACATATAAGAGTGGGTTGCTCTCTATTCTGAATGTGACGCGAGTCTGTGGGAGAAAGGAAGGGGTCTCTTATTTTGTTCCCTATTTTTGAATTAGATTTCCAGGTGTACTGCAACTGTGACAAAATTAAAAATGTGCTACCAGAATACATATTAAGAATATTTGTTTGTAAATGATAATTTCAAGTATAGTTAATAATTGCTTCTGATTACTGGTGTTAATTTAAGATGGATAAAAGTTTTGTTCAACAAGACTGGATGTTTTCCTGCTTCTACTTAACTGTATTCAAAACCATGTTCAGGTCCGTACGTACAAAAGTCATTTTACTTTGGAAAAGTACACTTGGCTGTAAAACCTACTTGACAACAGTCATGCCTTTAATGAATCAGATATAGGCTAATTGGAGCATGTAGTGTTGACTGTTCTTTGTGTTTGTGTGAACTGACTTCAGTCTGTATGCTTTCCTTTTCCACGTGATATGCTGGGATTGTCTGTTGATTGTGTGTTTTTACTGATTTGTTCACATGATGTACTTTTTTCCATTCTTGAACTTTCCCAGGTCATGCCTTACCCAGCATCCTTCCAACAAGGAAATGACTGCAGCTTTACCCCTCTTGTCTGTCACAGAGTATTCTGAAATGAGTACCAATCTCCTTTTATACCTTAAGGCCCCAAACCATGACTTCTCTCCATTTATTGCTGCTAGCGTACTCCCTCCCTCCTCAAACTGTATATTACTTTCTTAAGTTTTACCTGATGTGTCTTTACAGTAACTGTAAAATGGTCATGCATTTGAACAGCTCTTCAACCTTGCCAAGTCTTTTCTGCTTCCTTTTGCCTACCATTTTGTTTGCTCAAATTTTCTGACATCTACTACAAAGCTTGCATTTCCTTCTACTTTTTCCAAAACAGTTCCCACAAGTTTTTAAAGCAGGCTAGACCTAGTATCAAACCTTGTGCATTTATGTCCTTTATTAGAGTGCAGTTAATTTAACTTGTAAATATCTACAGTTCTTTCAGTAAAGCTTTAGGAGTTTAAGATATGTCCCACAATCCCCCACAGGAACAGCATTTTAACAGAGGTTGCATGATACATTTGCGATTCTCTTGTGGAGTGGAATGACATCCACCCACTGTTGCATGGTACCTCCATTGTTCACTTGCTAGGGTTAAATATCCTGTGTGTGTGTGTGTGTGTGTGTGTGTGTGTGTGTGTGTGTGTGCGCGCGCGCGCGCGTGTGTGTGTGCGTGTGTGTGTGTAATTTCTTTCTGAGTTAGAATTAGGAAAGCAAGATTTAAAAGCAGATAAAAAGAAATAAATTTGTCTTGCAGAGCATGTATGACAGATGGCATATCCAGCTTTTAGGGAAAATCTGAGGATACTGACCATTGATTTTTGGAGCATTAGAAAAAAAACATACATCAGAGAACGAAGATAAACTGTGGAGGTGAATATAAGATGCAGCAAACCACAAAAATATGCGTTCTTTGAGCTATTCCAGAATGTTCGTGTACAGAATACAAATAAATCATGATGCTACTAACCTATTAACACACTAGGTGAATTTCTTTAAAAATGAGATGGTTTTAGGACTGATGATGGAATGCATAAAGATCAAAGAAGCAAGATATTAGTGAGCACCATTAATATTGAGATATTTTAAACATTTGATTAGGAATTTATTATGCAAGTAACCACAGAGGACTAGTCACATACAGGGCTTGCCCATTAAGCATGTGAAAGAAATGTTTGCCATTCTAGCAGTATTGTACATCTGTATGTGGCTTCTCTTCCAGTGTTAGTTGTGGCATGTTTTCATCTGAGTCAGGCATCATGGTGCACTGTCAGTAAAACTGCATGACTAACTGCTGACAGGACACAAACGGTGCACTAGGCTTTCATTATGTACGTTTGTGCAAAGAATTCTTTGGCTTCCTCCCAGTTCTTTCTGCCTAGAGCTACAACTGTTCAGCAGCAGTAACTCATGAATCTTTCACTGTTTAATTTTTGGGGATTTCATAACTATTCATGAAACCACAGTCAAGAAAGTGCCAAGAAAGACAGATACATTTTCAGTATGAGACCGAAGCCCTAAAATAAATAAATTATTAATAAGGACTACTGTGGACAGTGTGGGAAAGGGCCTGTTCCCCAAACTGAGCTGTGGCCAAATGGATTTTTATTTCCTGTTTAATTTTTGTAAGTTTGTATTTTTGAAAAATATAGTTTGCAGGACAGAATTACACAAAAGAAGAGTCAAAAGATGTCTGTAGTAGGTTTTGTTGTGAAAAAAGATGACATACAATTTGTCCTGTATGAAAACAAATGCTGTGCTTATGGGCCTAATTCAAGATCCTGACATGAACAGAATAATGCAGAGAAACAATTGCCTGAAAAAACACAACAATGCACAGAGAAACAAGCGTGACACGACCGAACCAGCACAATCAAAGCAATACACACAGCAATGTGTCACATGACTAAATCAATGCTGAATACAAAACTGAAGCAAAGCACAATGAAACAAAAGTATCATAAAAAAATAAATAAAAAAATAAAAAGAGAAGCGAAGGGTAGGATACATCCACAATGGATTTGAGTTCATTATACAAAGAAAAATGAATTAAGTGCGTTTGTCCTAATATTCACTACGACTTCATCAGAATTATTAGTTTCTTTCTTTTTTTGGTTGGCGCCTTTTCATGTAGTTGATGACAACTTGAGCGGAAGGCTGTTTTAATTTTATTTTTGTTAATAACAAAACGTAATACTCAATTACACATAATCATGTCATAAGCAAACTCTGAAGTCCCTTCTTTAAGCAAAAGTAACATATCACAAATAGGGTACCCCATTATCCCATAAACACCTCTCCCTAACAATCTCAGCATGACCTTCACACACCTTTTTTAATAGCAAACACATAAATATTTCATAATCTATATCTCCCATTTTTCATGTCTTCCTTAACAGCCTTCTTTTCCCTTCACAGTGTATGACTAGATGAAGACATTCATTTACAATGCATAAGAAATATTTTTTTCTCTGCAGATAACATACTTTTATAAAAACCCCACACAATCCTCAACAAATTTATAGTTTTTTAGTTTTTTTTTAGTTCTACAGTTTTTTTACGTTTTTTTAACTGTTTCTGCACTACCTTTTCCAATCACTTTCTGCAATTCTCCTAGAGTAAAAGCTTGGAATAATAAATCACAATCAGCTTGTCCTAAACGTGGAACTTCTTATTAATGAAAGTTGTACTCACTTTTAAGTTGGTACATATCTGATAAATAATTTACAACATCCTGCAATAGTTATTGCTGGGTACAAAGTTGTCTACCCAACAACGTCATCCCCCACCATGGAAATGAAACTGACTTCCCTCTGTAATTTATTGGCTAAATAAGGATTCATCTTTTCTCTTTTACTCTTAAGAAAATGCTGCTGGTTTGATCGTGAAATTGGACCTGGGCGGTGGCTGAAATTGATCAATATTGATCAGCACATGACCACAGTAAACAAAAATAAATAAATAAATTGTCAAAATAAATAGTTCACGACTGATAATGTATTGAACTCAAACAGAAAATGTTATAAAGAAGTATTGCTAGTCCCTGCTACAGGATCATACCCCTCACGTAGCTGTCTATAAACTAAATTTTACTGTAAACTCACATGTAGTCGATCAAACAAAACAACTGTTTACATTCCTGCCTGTACATTACCCACAATTAGTCCAGAAGAGATAACATTATTTCATAATATGATGTGCAGAAAATAGTTAAGTTAAGGAACTACGCAATCCTGTCAATTTTTTTATCCATTTCCCCAACACCATTACAACTAAGGTGTGCCCAGTTCACCTTGTGATTGGAAAGGCCTACACATTTGAAATACTTCTGCCCGTCTCTTGCAGTGGTGAACTAAATATAATGTGTCTATCTCTGTGGCATGTGTTCCCCTCCTATACATAGGGTGTTGAGACTTACTGAGTACTAAATTAAAGTCTACAAGACAGGACTGTAACAGTCTTACATCCTGACTGAGCTTACTAAGATGTTTCTGTAGGATACAATTGTTAAGGTCCCCTGCTACCACAATACGTAAATTAACACTTAAATAAGAGCATGGTTTGATAATATGATCTGCTGTATCCTTAGCATCTGTACTAGTACAAATTACAATCAATCTTTTTATTTCCGTTCTCGCTTTACAATCTAACAACATCATTTTACCGCGGTGTATTATCGTTGAGTCTAAAATGTGAATGTCTGAAGACACAAGTAAGAATGCAATGTCAGAACATTTGTCTTGTCCCATGCTCCGAACTATCTCTCTTCCCATATACCGTCAATTAGCCTAAATAGTCTATTTTGTAAGGTGATGGCATGTATCATATTTTATTTCGTAACTGTGATGTAAAAAGCTTTTCAGCTGAATCCCATACAGTTTGCGTTTGTCTGCATAATGTATTGCACCAACGTAAAATAGAAAATCATGTGACATCATTCAGAGCACTGTTGACTTGAACGGATACAAGTTTTCAGCTCACCCTTTACCCTTTTTGAGCCTTTTTTTCTGTAAGATTTTCTACCCTTTTTGAGCCTTTTTTTTTTGTGAGATTTTTTTTCCACTTTTCAACTTCCCACTGATAACATATGTATCCCCTCATCTTCTTCTTGAGCAGACATATATTCTAGATTAGCATTATCAACATTGTAGTCTTCTCCCCGTATTAGTATTTTATCTTTTTCCTCACTTATTTTACTCTTAGAAATAACATCATAAGAAATGTCAATGAGCAGTACAGAGGATTCTGGTTGTATAGGTTAGGGGTTAGCTGTCTGTATTGGAGAGGAAGTGCAGAGGATTCTGGTTCTATAGGTTAGGGGGTAGCTGTTTGTATTGGAGAGGCAATACAGAGGATTCTGGTTGTATAGGTTAGGGGGTAAATGTCTGTAATGGAGAGGCAGTACAGTGGATTCTGGTTGTATAGGTTAGGGGGTAGCTGTCTGTATTGGAGGGGCAGTACAGAGGGTTCTGGTTGTATAGGTTAGGGGGTAGCTGTCTGTATTGGAAGGGCAGTACAGAGGATTCTGGTTGTATAGGTTAGGGGGTAGCTGTCTGCATTGGAGAGGAAGTGCAGAGGATTCTGGTTCTATAGGTTAGGGGGTAGCTGTTTGTATTGGAGAGGCAATACAGAGGATTCTGGTTGTATAGGTTAGGGGGTAAATTCTGTAATGGAGAGGCAGTACAGTGGATTCTGGTTGTATAGGTTAGGGGGCAGCTGTCTGTATTGGAGGGGTAGTACAAAGGATTCTGGTTCTATAGGTTAGGGGGCAGCTGTCTGTATTGGAGGGGTACTACAGAGGATTCTGGTTGTATAGGTTAGGGGGTAGCTGTCTGTATTGGAGGAGCAGTACAGAGGGTTCTGGTTGTATAGGTTAGGGGGTAGCTGTCTTTTTTGGAAGGGCAGTACAGAGGATTCTGGTTTTATAGGTAAGGGGTAGCTCTATGTATTGGAGGGGCAGTAGAGAGGATTCTGGTTGTAGAGGTTAGGGTGTAGCTGTCTGCATTGGAGGGGCAGTACAGAGGATCATGGTTGTATAGGTTAGGGGCTAGCTGTCTGCATTGGAGGGGCAGTACAGAGAATTCTGGTTGTATAGGTTAGTGGGTAGATGTCTGTATTGGAGGGGCAGTACAGAGGATTCTGGTTGCAAAGGTAAGGGGGTAGCTGTCTGTATTGAAGAGGCATTAGAGAGGATTCTGGTTATATAGGTTAGGGGTAGCTGTCTGTATTAGAGGGGCAGTAGAGAAGATTCTGGTTGTACAGGTTAGTTGGTAGCTGTCTGTATTGGAGAGGCTTTACAGAGGACTCTGGTTGTATAGGTTAGGGGTAGCCATCTGTACTGGAGGGGCAGTACAGAGGATTCTGTTTGTATAGGTTAGGGGGAAGCCGTCTGTATTGGAGAGGCAGTACAGAGGATTCTGGTTGAATAGGTTAGGAGGTAGCCGTCTGTAATGGAGCAGCAGTACAGAGGATTCTGGTTGTATAGGTTAGGGAGTAGCTGTCTGTATTGGAGGGGCAGTACTGAGGATTCTGGTTGTATAGGTTAGGGGGTAGCTGTCTGTATTGGAGGGGCAGTACAGAGAATTCTGGTTGTATAAGTTAGGGGGTAGCCGTCTGTATTGGAGCAGCAGTACAGAGGATTCTGGTTGTATAGGTTAGGGGTAGCTGTCTGTAATGGAGGGCCAGTACAGAGGATTCTGGTTGTACAAGTTATGAGGTAGCTGTCTGCACTGGAGGGGCAGCACAGAGGATTTTGGTTGTATAGGTTAGGGGATAGCTGTCTGTATTTGAGGGGCAGTACAGAGGATTCTGGTTGTATAGGTTAGGGGGTAGCTGTCTATATTGGAGGGGCAGTACAGAGTATTCTGGTTGCATATGTTAGGAGGTAGCTGTCTGTATTGGAGGGGCAGTATAAAGGATTCTGGCTGTTTGGGTTAGGGGGCAGTTGTCTGTATTGAAGGGACAGTACAGAGGATTCTGGTTGGATAGGTTAGGGGAAACTGTCTGTATTGGAGGGGCAGTATAGAGGATTCTGGTTATATAGGTTAGGGGGGTAGATGTCTGTACTGGAGGGGCTTTACAGAGGATTCTGGTTGTATAGGATAGGGGGTAGCTGTCTGCATTGGAGGGGCAGTAAAGAGGATTCTGATTGTAGAGTTTAGGGAGGTAGCTGTCTGTATTGCAGGGGCATTACAGAGGATTATGGTTGTATAGGTTAGGGGTTAGCTGTCTGTATTGGAGGGGCAGTACAGAGGATTCTGGTTGTATATGTTAAGGGGTAGCTGTCTGTATTGGAGGGGCAGTACAGAAGATTCTGGTTGTATAGGTAAGGGGTAGCTCTCTGTATTGGCGGTGCAGTACAGAGGATTCTGGTTGTAGAGGTTAGGGGGTATCTGTCTGTATTTGAGGGACAGCACAGAGGATTCTGGCTGTATAGTTTGGGTGTAGATGTCTTTATTGGAGGGGCAGTACACAGGATTCTGTTTGTATAGGTTAGGGGGTAGCTGTCTGTATTGAAGAGGCAGTACATAGGATTTTGGTTATATAGGTTAGGGGGTAGCTGTCTGTATTGGAGAGGCAGTGCAGAAGATTCTGGTTGTATAGGTTAGGGGATAGCCATCTGTATTGGAGGGGCAGTACAGAGGATTCTGTTTGCATAGGTTAGGAGAAGCCGACTGTATTGGAGTGGAAGTACAGAGGATTCTGGTTGTATAGGTTAGGGGGTAGCTGTCTGTAATGGAGGGCCAGTACAGAGGATTTTGGTTGTACAAGTTATGGGGTAGCTGTCTGCACTGGAGGGGCAGTACAGAGGATTCTGGTTGTGTAGGTTAGGGGGTAGCTGTCTGTAATGGAGGGCCAGTACAGAGGATTCTGGTTGTATAAGTTATGGGGTAGCTGTCTGCACTGGAGGGGCAGCACAGAGGATTTTGGTTGTATAGGTTAGGGGATAGCTGTCTATATTGGAGGGGCAGTGCAGAGTATTCTGGTTGTATATGTTAGGAGGTAGCTGTCTGTATTGGAGGGGCAGTACAAAGGATTCTGGCTGTTTGGGTTAGGGGGTAGCTGTCTGTATTGGAGGGACAGTACAGAGGATTCTGGTTGGATAGGTTAGGGGAAACTGTCTGTATTTGAAGGGAAGTACAGAGGATTCTGGTTTTATAGATTGGGGGTAGCTGTCTGTATTGGAGGGGCAGTATAGAGGATTCTGGTTATATAGGTTAGGGGGTAGATGTCTGTATTTGAGGGGCAGTACAGAGGATTCTGGTTGTATAGTTTGGGTGTAGCTGTCTTTATTGGAGGGGCAGTACACAGGATTCTGTTTGTATAGGTTAGGGGGTAACTGTCTATATTGGAGGGGCAGTACGGAGGATTCTGGTTGCATAGGTAAGGGGGTAGCTGTCTGTATTGGAGAGGCAGTACATAGGATTTTGGTTATATAGGTTAGGGGGTAGCTGGCTATATTGGTGGGGTAGTACAGAAGATTCTGGTTGTACAGCTTAGGGGGTAGCTGTCTGTATTGGAGAGGCAGTACAGAGGATTCTGTTTGCATAGGTTAGGAGAAGCCGACTGTATTGGAGTGGAAGTACAGAGGGTTCTGGTTGAATAGATTAGGGGGTAGCCGTCTGTATTGGAGCAACAGTACAGAGGATTCTGGTTGTATAGGATAGAGGTAGCTGTTTGTATTGGAGGGGCAGTACAGGGGATTCTGGTTGTATAGGTTAGGGTGTAGCTGTCTGTATTGGAAGGGCAGTACCGTGGATTCTGGTTGTATATGTTAGGGGTAGCTGCCTGTATTGGAGGGGCAGTACACAGGATTCCGCTTTTATAGGTTAGGGGTAGCTTTGTGTATTGGAGAGACAGTACAGAGGATTCTGGTTGTATAGGTTAGGGTGTAAGCTGTCTGTATTGTAGATAAAGTACAGAGGATTCTAGTTGTATAAGTTTGGGGGTAGCTGTCTGTATTGGAGGGGCAGTACAGAGGATTCTGTTTATACAAGTTGTGGAGTAGTTGTCTGCATTGGAGGGGCAGTACAGAGGATTCTGGTTGTATAGGTTAGGGGGTAATTGTCTGCACTGGAGGGGCAGTACAGAGGATTTTGGTTGTATAGGTTAGGGGGTAGCTGTCTGAATTGGAGGGGCAGTACAGAGGATTCTGGTTGTATAGGTTAGGGGTAGCTGTCTGTATTGGAGGGGCAGTACAGAGGATTCTGGCTGTATATGTTAGGGGGTAGCTGTCTGTATTGGAGGGGCAGTACAAAGAATTATGGCTGTTTAGGTTGGGGGATAGCTGTCTATATTGGAGGGGCAGTACAGAGAGTTCTGGTTGGATAGGTTAGGGGAAACTGTCTGTACTGGAGGGGAAGTACAGATGATTCTTGTTTTATAGGTTAGGGGTAGCTGCCTGTATCGGAGTGGCAGTACAGAGGATTCTGGTTATATAAGTTAGAGGGTAGATGTCTGTATTGGAGGGGCAGTACAGAGGATTCTGGTTGTATAGGATAGGGGGTAGCTCTCTGTATTGGAGGGCAAGTACAGAGAATACTGGTTGTATAGTTTAGGGGGTAGCTATCTGTATTGGAGGGGCAGTACAGAGGATTCTGGTTGTAATGATTAGGGGGGTAGATTTCAGTATTGGAGGGGCAGTACAGAGGATTCTGTTTGTATAGGTTAGGGTGGAGGGGTCTGTACTGAAGGGGCAGTACAGAGGATTCTGGTTGTATTGGTTAAGGGGTAGCTGTCATGTTGGAGGGGCAGTACAGATGATTCTGGTTGTATAGGTTAGGGGGTAGCTGTCTGTATTGGAGTGGCAGTACAGAGGATTCAGATTGTATAGATTAGGGGTAGCAGTCTTTATTGGAAGGGCAGTACAGAGGATTCTGGTTGAATAGGTTAAGGGGTAGCTGTCTGTATTGGAAGGTCAGTAAAAAGGATTCTGGTTGTAGAGTTTTGGGGTAGCTGTCAGTATTGGAGGAGCAGTACAGATGATTCTGGTTGTATAGGTTAGGCGGTAGCTGTCAGTATTGGAGGGGCAGTACAGAGGATTCTGGTTGTGTAGGTTAAGGGGTAGCTGTCTGTATAGGACGGGCAGTACAGAGGATTCTGGTTGTATAGGTAATGGGTAGCTCTCTGTATTGGAGAGGCAGTACAGAGGATTTTGGTTGTATATGTTAGGGGGTAGCTGTTGGTATTGGAGAGGCAGTACAGAGGATTCTGGTTGTATCGGTTAGGGTGTAGCTGTCTGTACTGGAGGAGCAGTTCAGAGGATTGTGGTTGTATAGGTTAGGGGGTAGCTGTCTATACTGGAGGGGCCATACAGCGGATTCCGGTTGCATACATTAGGGGGTAGCATTCTGCATTGGAGGGCAGTACAGAGAATTCTGGTTGTATAGGTTAGGGGTAGTTGTCTGTATTAGAGGGGCAGTACAGAGGATTCTGGTTGCATAGGTAAGGGAGTAGCTGTCTGTATTGGAGAGGCACTACAGAGAATTCTGGTTATATAGCTTAGGGGTTAGCTGTCTGTATTGGAGGGGCAGTACAGAGGAGTCTGGTTGTATAGGTTAGGGGGTAGCTGTCTGTATTGGAGAGGCATTACAGAGGATTCTGGTTGTATAGGTTAGCGAGTAGCCATCTGTATTGGATGGGCAGTACATAGGATTCTGTTTGTATAGGTTAGGGGGAAGCCGTCTGTATTGAAGAGGCAGTTCAGGGGATTCTGGTTGAATAGGTTAGGGGGTAGCCACCTGCATTGGAGATGCAGTACAGAGGATTCTGGTTGTAAAGGTTATGGGATAGCTGCCTGCACTGGAGGGGCAGTAAAGAGGATTCTGGTTGTATAGGTTAGGGGGTAGCTGTCTGCATTGGAGGGGCAGTACAGAGGATTCTGGTTGTATAGGGTAGGGGGGAGCTGTCTGCATTGGAGGGGCAGTACAGAGGATTCTAGTTGTATAGGTTAGGGCGAAGCTGTCTGTATTTGAGAGGTAGTACAGAGAATTTTACTTGTATAAGGAGTAGCTGTCTGTATTGGAGGGACATTACAAAGGATTCTGGTTATATACATTAGGGGGTAGCTGTTTGTATTATAGGGGCAGTACAGAGGATTCTGGTTGTATAGGTTAGGGGGTAGATGTCTGCCTTGGAGGGAAGAACAGAGGATTCTGGTTCTATAGGTTAGGGGGTAGCTGTCTGTATTGGAGGGTCAGTACAGAGGATTCTGGTTGTATAGGTTAGGCGGTAGCTGTCTGTATTGGAGGGGCAGTACTGAGGATTCAGGTTGTATTGGTTAGGGGGTAGCTGTCTGTATTGGAGGGGCAGTACAGAGGATTATGGTTGTATAGGCTAGGGGTAGCTGTCTGCATTGGAATGGCAGACCAGAGGATTCTGGTTGTATAGGTTATGTGATAGCTGTCTGTACTGGGGGGGGTTATACAGAAGATTATGGTTGTATAGGATAGGGGGCAGCTGCCTGTATTGCAGGGGCAGTATAAATGATTCTGGTTGTATAGGTTAGGGGGGTAGTTATCTGTATTGGACGGGCAGTACAGAAAATTTTGGTTGTATAGGTTAGCGTGTAGCTGTCTGTACTGGTGGGGTAATAGAGAGGATTCTGGTTGTATAGGTTAGGGGGTAGCTGTCTGTATTGAAGTGGCTGTACAGAGGATTCTGGTTGTATAGGTTAGGGGGTAGCTGTCTGTATTGGAGGGGCAGTACAGAGGATTCTGGTTGTATAGGTTAGGGTTTAGCTGTCTGTATTGGAGAGGTAGAACAGAGGATTCTGGTTGTATAGGTTAGGGGGTATCTGTCTGTATTGGAGGGGCAGTACAGAGGATTGTGATTGTATGGATTAGGGTGTAGCTGTCTGCATTGGAAGGGCAGTACAGAGGATTCTGGTTGAATAGGTTAGGGGGTAGCTGTCTGTATTGGAGCGGCAATACAGAGGATTCTGTTTGTATAGGTTAGGGGGAAGCTGTCTGTATTTGAGGGGTAGTACAGAGAATGTTGCTTTTATAGGGGTAGCTGCCTGTATTGGAGGGGAAGTACAGATGATTCTGGTTATATAAGTTAGGGGTAGCTGTCTGTATTAGAGGAACAGTACAGAGGAGTCTGGTTGTATAGGGTAAAGGTAGCTGTCTGTATTGGAGGATCAGTATATAGGAATCTGGCTGTATAGGTTGGGGGTAGCTGTCTGTACTGGAGGGGCAGTACAGAGGATTCTGGTTGTATAGGTTAGGGGTAGCTGTCTGCATTGGAGGAAGGAACAGAGGATTCTGGTTCTATAGGTTAGGGGGTAGATGTCTGTATTGGAGGGGCAGTGTAGAGGATTCTGGTTGTGTAGGTTAGAGGATAGCTGTCTGTATTGGATGGGAAGTACTGAGAATTCTGGTTGCATAGGTTATGGGGTAGCTGTCTGTACTGAAGGTGCAGTATAGAGGATTATGGTTGTATAGGTTAGGGGAAGCTGTCTGTATTGGAGGGGCAGTACAGAGAATTCTGCTTGTATAGGATAGGGGTAGCTGTGTGCATTGGAGGGGCAGTACAGAGGATTCTGGTTGTATAGGTTAGGGCAAAGCTGTCTGTATTTGAGGGGTAGTACACAGAATTTTGCTTGTATAGGGGGTAACTGTCTGCATTGGAGGGGCAGTACAGAGGATTCTGGTTATATACCTTAGGGGGTAGCTGTCTGTATTATAGGGGCAGTACAGAGGTGTATGGTTGCATAGGGTAGGGGTAGCTGTCTGTATTGGAGGATCAGTATAGAGGATTCTGGCTATATTGGTTAGGGGGTAGCTGTCTGTATTGGGGGGGCACTACAGAGGATTCTGGTTGTATAGATTAGGGTGTAGATGTCTGCATTGGAGGGAAGAACAGAGGATTCTGGTTCTATAGGTTAGGGGGTAGCTGTCTGTATTGGAGGGTCAGTACAGAGGATTCTGGTTGTATAGGTTAGGCGGTAGCTGTCTGTATTGGAGGGTCAGTACTGAGGATTCCGGTTGTATTGGTTAGGGGGTAGCTGTGTGTATTGGAGGGGCAGTACAGAGGATTATGGTTGTATAGGCTAGGGGTAGCTGTCTGCATTGGAATGACAGACCAGAGGATTCTGGTTGTATAGGTTATGCGATAGCTGTCTGTACTGGGGGGGTAATACAGAAGATTATGGTTGTATAGGATAGGGGGCAGCTGTCTGTATTGGAGGGGCAGCATAAATGATTCTGGTTGTATAGGTTAGTGGGGTAGCTGTCTGTATTGGATGGGCAGTACAGAGAATTTTGGTTGTATTGATTAGCGTGTAGCTGTCTGTAATGGTGGGGCAATAGAGAGGATTCTGGTTGTATAGGTTAAGGGGTAGCTGTCTGTACTGAAGTGGCTGTACAGAGGATTCTGGTTGTATAGGTTAGGGGGTAGCAGTCTGTATTGGAGGGGCAGTACAGAGGATTCTGGTTGTATAGGTTAGGGGTTAGCTGTCTGTATTGGAGAGGTAGTACAGAGGATTCTGGTTGTATAGCTTAGGGGGTATCTGTCTGTATTGGAGGGGCAGTACAGAGGATTGTGTTTGTATAGGTTAGGGTGTAGCTGTCTGCATTGGAAGGGCAGTACAGAGGATTCTGGTTGTATAGGTTAGGGGGTAGCTGTCTGTATTGGAGCGGCAGTACAGAGGATTCTGTTTGTATAGGTTAGGGCAGGGGTGGGCAAACTTTTTGATTTGTGGGCCACATTGAGTTCTAACATTTGACAAAGGGGCTGGAACAGGAGCAGATAGATGGCATGCTTTGAAAACATCACCTCATTGGGGGAAAAATACACATCTTGGGATATGGAGAAAACATGTGCTTTAATTTCCAATGAAAATGAAGAAAAGCATTACAATAAAATCTCTGACTTCTCTGACTACCTCACTGACAAATCCATACAACAAATCACTACAATGAATTCCCAATGAACAAAACTGGACTCCCAATGACCATGAAACCATTTAACAGATTTAACTTTCAGGCAGGTGAGCTGGACCACTAGGACTCACTTTCGGTCAAGCCTTAATTGCAATACAACTACTGAAACCCAGTGAATAAAACATAACAAAAATAATTAAAAGCATAAAAATACAAATCAGACATAAATGCACAAAACTGTATTAGGTACAGCATATAAAAATAGCTTAATACCGCTGTAAAACAAAAACATTAACACCAGTTACCTAGTAAATATTGTGAGAAGATTCATCTGTTAGAGAAGGATTCCAAGACCATTTTACCTCAGGTAACATTGCATGAGCATACACAATGGCTCCCTAAAAAAATGCTTTCATTCTATTATTATATGAATACAGTATAGGAATTTTAACAATGGCTTCTGAGGTGCACTCCAGTGACACTATGTCCAGGTCCTCTGGACCATATCAAACTAGATGACATTCTTTGGGGCATTTTAAATCAAAAGTAATATTACGACTTATGGAAAATGCTGCACAGACAAGGAGGGGACTTATATATTCAAGTGCCTGCTTACATATTAATCCCTTGTGAACTGCTGCTTCTTACCTACTTAATAGTGTACTTTTAGGAGAGCTTAAATTAATAAGCTAGTAAATCATTTTACACGCAGATACATTTTCTGTCAGTGAAACTGGACATCTATTTAACTTCAGCAGGTTTTGAACAGTGATGCTGCAATCTATATACACACACACACACACACACACACACACACACACACACACACACACACACACACACACACACACACACACACACACACACACAGAATCTTGTCAGCTTTCATAATTCACTTTCTCTCTCCAATCGCTCACACACACACACACTTCACCTTTCAAACCTGCATTCATTCACTTTCTCTCTCCGATCGCTCACACACACACACACACACACACACACACACACACACACACACACACACACACACACACACACTTCACCTTTCAAACCTGCATTCACTCATTTCTCTCTCCAATCGCTCACACACACACACACACACTCTTCACAATTCAAACCTGCATTCACTCACTTTCTCTCTCCGATCGCTCACACACACACACACACACACACACACACACACACACACACACACACATTTCACCTTTCAAACCTGCATTCACTCACTTTCTCTCTCCAATCGTTCACACACACACACTCTTCACAATTCAAACCTGCATTCACTCACTTTCTCTCTCCAATCGCTCACACACACACACATACTTCACCTTTCAAACCTGCATTCACTCACTTTCTCTCTCCGATCATTCACACACACACACACTTCACCTTTCAAACCTGCATTCAGTGATTCACTTACTTTCTCTTTCCTATCGCATACACACGCACACACACACACACACACACACACACACACACACACACACACACACACACACACACACACACTCTCTCTCTTACCCTGAATAGTGCTCGGCGTCTTCTGTTCAATCCATCCTCATGTTGCTGCTACTGCCATTAATCCTGGGCCCGGCTCCGTTTCAGGGCTCGCTGTATCCCCCAGCCTGCTAACGCCATTTATCCCAGCTCCGTGAGCTCGCTATATCCCTGGCCCCTTTGCTGCTGCCATGAATCCATTTCAGGGCTCGCTGAGTCAGCCTCTTCTGTTCCACATGTTGCATTCCCGCTAACTGTTAACTTAACCGCCAGCCAGCCGGAAATGATGATGCAAGCTCCTTGAGCTCAATTCCAACTGGCTGGTAGCCTGACGGTGCTGACGTCATCGTGCACGTGATGACATCAGTCCCGACAGCGTGAAAATTTTAAAAAAATTATTAAAATTTATTACATTTTTTTCAAGTTTGGCGGGCCGAATCAAAACGTTTAACGGGCCGCATGTGGCCCCCGGGCCGTAGTTTGCCCATGCCTGGGTTAGGGGGAAGCTGTCTGTATTTGAGGGGTAGTACAGAGAATTTTGCTTTTATAGGGGTAGCTGCCTGTGTTGGAGGGGAAGTACAGACGATTCTGGTTATATAGGTTAGGGGTAGCTGTCTGTATTAGAGGGACAGTACAGAGGAGTCTGGTTGTATAGGGTAGGGGTAGCTGTCTGTATTGGAGGATCAGTATATAGGATTCTGGCTGTATAGGTTGGGGGTAGCTGTCTGTATTGGAGGGGCAGTACAGAGGATTCTGGTTGTATAGGTTAGGGGGTAGCTGTCTGCATTGGAGGAAAGAACAGAGGATTCTGGTTCTATAGGTTAGGTGGTAGCTGTCTGTATTGGAGGGGCAGTGTAGAGGATTATGGTTGTGTAGGTTAGAGGATAGCTGTCTGTATTAATGGGCAGTACTGAGGATTCTGGTTGTATAGGTTATGGGGTAGCTGTCTGTATTGAAGGTGCAGTATAGAGGATTATGGTTGTATAGGTTAGGGGTAGCTGTCTGCTTTGGAGTGGCAGACCAGGGGATTCTGGTTGTATAGGTTAGGTGGTATCTGTCTGTATTGGAGGGGCAGTAAGGAGGATTCTGATTGTATAGGTTAGGGGGTAGCTGTCTGTATTGGAGGGGCAGTACAGAAGATTATGTTTCTATAGGTTAGGGTGTAGCCGTGTGCATTGGAGGGGCAGTACAGAGAATTCTGGTTGAATAGGTTGGGGGTAGCCATCTGTATTAGAGAGGCAGTACAGAGGATTCTGGTTGTATAGGTTATGGGGTAGCAGTCTGCATTGGAGGGGCAGTACAGAGGATTCTGATTGCATATGTTAGTGGGTAGCTGTCTGTATTGGAAGGGCATTACAAAGGATTATGGCTGTTTAGGTTAGGGGGTAGTTGTCTGTATTGGAGGTGCAGTACAGAGGATTCTGATTGTATAGGTTAGGGGGTAACAGTCTTGATTGGAAGGGCAGTACAGAGGATTCTGGTTGAATAGGTTAAGGGGTAGCTGTCTGTATTGGAGGGGCAGTAAAAGGGATTCTGGTTGTAGAGTTTTGGGGTAGCTGTCAGTATTGGAGGAGCAGTACAGATGATTCTGGTTGTATAGGTTAGGCGGTAGCTGTCAGTATTGGAGGGGCAGTACAGAGGATTCTGGTTGTGTAGGTTAAGGGGTAGCTGTCTGTATAGGATGGGCAGTACAGAGGATTGTGGTTGTATAGGTAATGGGTAGCTCTCTGTATTGGAGGGGCAGTACAGAGGATTTTGGTTGTATATGTTAGGGGGTAGCTGTTGGTATTGGAGAGGCAGTACAGAGGATTCTGGTTGTATCGGTTAGAGTGTAGCTGTCTGTACTGGAGGAGCAGTTCAGAGGATTGTGGTTGTATAGGTTAGGGGGTAGCTGTCTATATTGGAGGGGCCATACAGCGGATTCTGGTTGCATACATTAGGGAGTAGCATTCTGCATTGGAGGGCAGTACAGAGAATTCTGGTTGTATAGGTCAGGGGTAGTTGTCTGTATTAGAGGGGCAGTACAGAGGATTCTGGTTGCATAGGTAAGGGAGTAGCTGTCTGTATTGGAGAGGCACTACAGAGAATTCTGGTTATATAGCTTAGGGGTTAGCTGTCTGTATTGGAGGGGCAGTACAGAGGAGTCTGGTTGTATAGGTTAGGGGGTAGCTGTCTGTATTGGAGAGGCATTACAGAGGATTCTGGTTGTATAGGTTAGCGAGTAGCCATCTGTATTGGATGGGCAGTACATAGGATTCTGTTTGTATAGGTTAGGGGGAAGCCGTCTGTATTGAAGAGGCAGTTCAGGGGATTCTGGTTGAATAGGTTAGGGGGTAGCCACCTGCATTGGAGATGCAGTACAGAGGATTCTGATTGTAAAGGTTATGGGATAGCTGCCTGCACTGGAGGGGCAGTAAAGAGGATTCTGGTTGTATAGGTTAGGGGGTAGCTGTCTGCATTGGAGGGGCAGTACAGAGGATTCTGGTTGTATAGGGTAGGGGGTAGCTGTCTGCATTGGAGGTGCAGTACAGAGGATTCTAGTTGTATAGGTTAGGGCGAAGCTGTCTGTATTTGAGGGGTAGTACAGAGAATTTTACTTGTATAAGGAGTAGCTGTCTGTATTGGAGGGACATTACAAAGGATTCTGGTTATATACATTAGGGGGTAGCTGTTTGTATTATAGGGGCAGTACAGAGGATTCTGGTTGTATAGGTTAGGGGGTAGATGTCTGCATTGGAGGGAAGAACAGAGGATTCTGGTTCTATAGGTTAGGGGGTAGCTGTCTGTATTGGAGGGTCAGTACAGAGGATTCTGGTTGTATAGGTTAGGCGGTAGCTGTCTGTATTGGAGGGGCAGTACTGAGGATTCAGGTTGTATTGGTTAGGGGGTAGCTGTCTGTATTGGAGGGGCAGTACAGAGGATTATGGTTGTATAGGCTAGGGGTAGCTGTCTGCATTGGAATGGCAGACCAGAGGATTCTGGTTGTATAGGTTATGTGATAGCTGTCTGTACTGGGGGGGGGGGTTATACAGAAGATTATGGTTGTATAGGATAGGGGGCAGCTGTCTGTATTGCAGGGGCAGTATAAATGATTCTGGTTGTATAGGTTAGGGGGGTAGTTATCTGTATTGGACGGGCAGTACAGAAAATTTTGGTTGTATAGGTTAGCGTGTAGCTGTCTGTATTGGTGGGGTAATAGAGAGGATTCTGGTTGTATAGGTTAGGTGGTAGCTGTCTGTATTGAAGTGGCTGTACAGAGGATTCTGGTTGTATAGGTTAGGGGGTAGCTGTCTGTATTGGAGGGGCAGTACAGAGGATTCTGGTTGTATAGGTTAGGGTTTAGCTGTCTGTATTGGAGAGGTAGTACAGAGGATTCTGGTTGTATAGGTTAGGGGGTATCTGTCTGTATTGGAGGGGCAGTACAGAGGATTGTGATTGTATAGATTAGGGTGTAGCTGTCTGCATTGGAAGGGCAGTATAGAGGATTCTGGTTGAATAGGTTAGGGGGTAGCTGTCTGTATTGGAGTGGCAATACAGAGGATTCTGTTTGTATAGGTTAGGGGGAAGCTGTCTGTATTTGAGGGGTAGTACAGAGAATGTTGCTTTTATAGGGGTAGCTGCCTGTATTGGAGGGGAAGTACAGATGATTCTGGTTATATAAGTTAGGGGTAGCTGTCTGTATTAGAGGAACAGTACAGAGGAGTCTGGTTGTATAGGGTAAAGGTAGCTGTCTGTATTAGAGGATCAGTATATAGGAATCTGGCTGTATAGGTTGGGGGTAGCTGTCTGTACTGGAGGGGCAGTACATAGGATTCTGGTTGTATAGGTTAGGGGTAGCTGTCTGCATTGGAGGAAAGAACAGAGGATTCTGGTTCTATAGGTTAGGGGGTAGATGTCTGTATTGGAGGGGCAGTGTAGAGGATTCTGGTTTTGTAGGTTAGAGGATAGCTGTCTGTATTGGATGGGAAGTACTGAGAATTCTGGTTGCATAGGTTATGGGGTAGCTGTCTGTACTGAAGGTGCAGTATAGAGGATTATGGTTGTATAGGTTAGGGGAAGCTGTCTGTATTGGAGGGGCAGTACAGAGGATTCTGCTTGTATAGGGTAGGGGTAGCTGTGTGCATTGGAGGGGCAGTACAGAGGATTCTGGTTGTATAGGTTAGGGCAAAGCTGTCTGTATTTGAGGGGTAGTACATAGAATTTTGCTTGTATAGGGGGTAGCTGTCTGCATTGGAGGGGCAGTACAGAGGATTCTGGTTATATACCTTAGGGGGTAGCTGTCTGTATTATAGGGGCAGTACAGAGGTGTATGGTTGCATAGGGTAGGGGTAGCTGTCTGTATTGGAGGATCAGTATAGAGGATTCTGGCTATATTGGTTAGGGGGTAGCTGTCTGTATTGGAGGGGCACTACAGAGGATTCTGGTTGTATAGATTAGGGAGTAGATGTCTGCATCGGAGGGAAGAACAGAGGATTCTGGTTCTATAGGTTAGGGGGTAGCTGTCTGTATTGGAGGGTCAGTACAGAGGATTCTGGTTGTATAGGTTAGGCGGTAGCAGTCTGTATTGGAGGGTCAGTACTGAGGATTCCGGTTGTATTGGTTAGGGGGTAGCTGTGTGTATTGGAGGGGCAGTACAGAGGATTATGGTTGTATAGGCTAGGGGTAGCTGTCTGCATTGGAATGACAGACCAGAGGATTCTGGTTGTATAGGTTATGCGATAGCTGTCTGTACTGGGGGGGTAATACAGAAGATTATGGTTGTATAGGATAGGGGGCAGCTGTCTGTATTGGAGGGGCAGTATAAATGATTCTGGTTGTATAGGTTAGTGGGGTAGCTGTCTGTATTGGATGGGCAGTACAGAGAATTTTGCTTGTATCGATTAGCGTGTAGCTGTCTGTAATGGTGGGGCAATATAGAGGATTCTGGTTGTATAGGTTAAGGGGTAGCTGTCTGTACTGAAGTGGCTGTACAGAGGATTCTGGTTGTATAGGTTAGGGGGTAGCAGTCTGTATTGGAGGGGCAGTACAGAGGATTCTGGTTGTATAGGTTAGGGGTTAGCTGTCTGTATTGGAGAGGTAGTACAGAGGATTCTGGTTGTATAGCTTAGGGGGTATCTGTCTGTATTGGAGGGGCAGTACAGAGGATTGTGTTTGTATAGGTTAGGGTGTAGCTGTCTGCATTGGAAGGGCAGTACAGAGGATTCTGGTTGTATAGGTTACGGGGTAGCTGTCTGTATTGGAGCGGCAGTACAGAGGATTCTGTTTGTATAGGTTAGGGCAGGGGTGGGCAAACTTTTTGATTTGTGGGCCACATTGAGTTCTAACATTTGACAAAGGGGCTGGAACAGGAGCAGATAGATGGCATGCTTTGAAAACATCACCTCATTGGGGGAAAAATACACATCTTGGGATATGGAGAAAACATGTGCTTTAATTTCCAATGAAAATGAAGAAAAGCATTACAATAAAATCTCTGACTTCTCTGACTACCTCACTGACAAATCAATACAACAAATCACTACAATGAATTCCCAATGAACAAAACTGGACTCCCAATGACCATGAAACCATTTAACAGATTTAACTTTCAGGCAGGTGAGCTGGACCACTAGGACTCACTTTCGGTCAAGCCTTAATTGCAATACAACTACTGAAACCCAGTGAATAAAACATAACAAAAATAATTAAAAGCATAAAAATACAAATCAGACATAAATGCACAAAACTGTATTAGGTACAGCATATAAAAATAGCTTAATACCGCTGTAAAACAAAAACATTAACACCAGTTACCTAGTAAATATTGTGAGAAGATTCATCTGTTAGAGAAGGATTCCAAGACCATTTTACCTCAGGTAACATTGCATGAGCATACACAATGGCTCCCTAAAAAAATGTTTTCATTCTATTTTTATATGAATACAGTATAGGAATTTTAACAATGGCTTCTGAGGTGCCCTCCAGTGACACTATGTCCAGGTCCTCTGGACCATATCAAACTAGATGACATTCTTTGGGGCATTTTAAATCAAAAGTAATATTAGGACTTATGGAAAATGCTGCACAGACAAGGAGGGGAATTATATATTCAAGTGCCTGCTTACATATTAATCCCTTGTGAACTGCTGCTTCTTACCTACTTAATAGTGTACTTTTAGGAGAGCTTAAATTAATAAGCTAGTAAATCATTTTACACGCAGATACATTTTCTGTCAGTGAAACTGGACATCTATTTAACTTCAGCAGGTTTTGAACAGTGATGCTGCAATCTATATACACACACACACACACACACACACACACACACACACACACACACACACACACACACACACACACACACACACACACAGAATCTTGTCAGCTTTCATAATTCACTTTCTCTCTCCAATCGCTCACACACACACACACACACACTTCACCTTTCAAACCTGCATTCATTCACTTTCTCTCTCCGATCGCTCACACACACACACACACACACACACACACACACACACACACACACACACACACACACACACTTCACCTTTCAAACCTGCATTCACTCACTTTCTCTCTCCAATCGCTCACACACACACACACACACACACTCTTCACAATTCAAACCTGCATTCACTCACTTTCTCTCTCCGATCGCTCACACACACACACACACACACACACACACACACACACACACACACACACACACTTCACCTTTCAAACCTGCATTCACTCACTTTCTCTCTCCAATCGTTCACACACACACACTCTTCACAATTCAAACCTGCATTCACTCACTTTCTCTCTCCAATCGCTCACACACACACACATACTTCACCTTTCAAACCTGCATTCACTCACTTTCTCTCTCCGATCATTCACACACACACACACACTTCACCTTTCAAACCTGCATTCAGTGATTCACTTACTTTCTCTTTCCTATCGCATACACACACACACACACACACACACACACACACACACACACACACACACACACACACACACACACTCTCTCTTACCCTGAATAGTGCTCGGCGTCTTCTGTTCAATCCATCCTCATGTTGCTGCTGCTGCCATTAATCCTGGGCCCGGCTCTGTTTCAGGGCTCGCTGTATCCCCCAGCCTGATAACGCCATTTATCCCAGCTCCGTGAGCTCGCTATATCCCTGGCCCCTTTGCTGCTGCCATGAATCCGTTTCAGGGCTCGCTGAGTCAGCCTCTTCTGTTCCACATGTTGCATTCCCGCTAACTGTTAACTTAACCGCCAGCCAGCCGGAAATGATGATGCAAGCTCCTTGAGCTCAATTCCAACTGGCTGGTAGCCTGACGGTGCTGACGTCATCGTGCACGTGATGACATCAGTCCCGACAGCGTGAAAATTTAAAAAAAAATTATTAAAATTTATTACATTTTTTTCAAGTTTGGCGGGCCGAATCAAAACGTTTAACGGGCTGCATGTGGCCCCCGGGCCGTAGTTTGCCCATGCCTGGGTTAGGGGGAAGCTGTCTGTATTTGAGGGGTAGTACAGAGAATTTTGCTTTTATAGGGGTAGCTGCCTGTGTTGGAGGGGAAGTACAGACGATTCTGGTTATATAGGTTAGGGGTAGCTGTCTGTATTAGAGGGACAGTACAGAGGAGTCTGGTTGTATAGGGTAGGGGTAGCTGTCTGTATTGGAGGATCAGTATATAGGATTCTGGCTGTATAGGTTGGGGGTAGCTGTCTGTATTGGAGGGGCAGTACAGAGGATTCTGGTTGTATAGGTTAGGGGGTAGCTGTCTGCATTGGAGGAAAGAACAGAGGATTCTGGTTCTATAGGTTAGGTGGTAGCTGTCTGTATTGGAGGGGCAGTGTAGAGGATTATGGTTGTGTAGGTTAGCGGATAGCTGTCTGTATTAATGGGCAGTACTGAGGATTCTGGTTGTATAGGTTATGGGGTAGCTGTCTGTATTGAAGGTGCAGTATAGAGGATTATGGTTGTATAGGTTAGGGGTAGCTGTCTGCTTTGGAGTGGCAGACCAGGGGATTCTGGTTGTATAGGTTAGGTGGTATCTGTCTGTATTGGAGGGGCAGTAAGGAGGATTCTGATTGTATAGGTTAGGGGGTAGCTGTCTGTATTGGAGGGGCAGTACAGAAGATTATGTTTCTATAGGTTAGGGTGTAGCCGTGTGCATTGGAGGGGCAGTACAGAGAATTCTGGTTGAATAGGTTGGGGGTAGCCATCTGTATTAGAGAGGCAGTACAGAGGATTCTGGTTGTATAGGTTATGGGGTAGCAGTCTGCATTGGAGGGGCAGTACATAGGATTCTGGTTGCATATGTTAGTGGGTAGCTGTCTGTATTGGAAGGGCATTACAAAGGATTATGGCTGTTTAGGTTACGGGGTAGCTGTCTGTATTGGAGGTGCAGTACAGAGGATTCTGATTGTATAGGTTAGGGGGTAACAGTCTTGATTGGAAGGGCAGTACAGAGGATTCTGGTTGAATAGGTTAAGGGGTAGCTGTCTGTATTGGAGGGGCAGTAAAAAGGATTCTGGTTGTAGAGTTTTGGGGTAGCTGTCAGTATTGGAGGAGCAGTACAGATGATTCTGGTTGTATAGGTTAGGCGGTAGCTGTCAGTATTGGAGGGGCAGTACAGAGGATTCTGGTTGTGTAGGTTAAGGGGTAGCTGTCTGTATAGGATGGGCAGTACAGAGGATTCTGGTTGTATAGGTAATGGGTAGCTCTCTGTATTGGAGGGGCAGTACAGAGGATTTTGGTTGTATATGTTAGGGGGTAGCTGTTGGTATTGGAGAGGCAGTACAGAGGATTCTGGTTGTATCGGTTAGAGTGTAGCTGTCTGTACTGGAGGAGCAGTTCAGAGGATTGTGGTTGTATAGGTTAGGGGCTAGCTGTCTATTTTGGAGGGGCCATACAGCGGATTCTGGTTGCATACATTAGGGGGTAGCATTCTGCATTGGAGGGCAGTACAGAGAATTCTGGTTGTATAGGTTAGGGGTAGTTGTCTGTATTAGAGGGGCAGTACAGAGGATTCTGGTTGCATAGGTAAGGGAGTAGCTGTCTGTATTGGAGAGGCACTACAGAGAATTCTGGTTATATAGCTTAGGGGTTAGCTGTCTGTATTGGAGGGGCAGTACAGAGGAGTCTGGTTGTATAGGTTAGGGGGTAGCTGTCTGTATTGGAGAGGCATTACAGAGGATTCTGGTTGTATAGGTTAGCGTAGCCATCTGTATTGGATGGGCAGTACATAGGATTCTGTTTGTATAGGTTAGGGGGAAGCCGTCTGTATTGAAGAGGCAGTTCAGGGGATTCTGGTTGAATAGGTTAGGGGGTAGCCACCTGCATTGGAGATGCAGTACAGAGGATTCTGATTGTAAAGGTTATGGGATAGCTGCCTGCACTGGAGGGGCAGTAAAGAGGATTCTGGTTGTATAGGTTAGGGGGTAGCTGTCTGCATTGGAGGGGCAGTACAGAGGATTCTGGTTGTATAGGGTAGGGGGTAGCTGCCTGCATTGGAGGTGCAGTACAGAGGATTCTAGTTGTATAGGTTAGGGCGAAGCTGTCTGTATTTGAGCGGTAGTACAGAGAATTTTACTTGTATAAGGAGTAGCTGTCTGTATTGGAGGGACATTACAAAGGATTCTGGTTATATACATTAGGGGTAGCTGTTTGTATTATAGGGGCAGTACAGAGGATTCTGGTTGTATAGGTTAGGGGATAGATGTCTGCATTGGAGGGAAGAACAGAGGATTCTGGTTCTATAGGTTAGGGGGTAGCTGTCTGTATTGGAGGGCCAGTACAGAGGATTCTGGTTGTATAGGTTAGGCGGTAGCTGCTTGTATTGGAGGGGCAGTACTGAGGATTCAGGTTGTATTGGTTAGGGGGTAGCTGTCTGTATTGGAGAGGCAGTACAGAGGATTATGACTGTATAGGCTAGGGGTAGCTGTCTGCATTGGAATGGCAGACCAGAGGATTCTGGTTGTATAGGTTATGTGATAGCTGTCTGTACTGGGGGGAGGGTTATACAGAAGATTATGGTTGTATAGGATAGGGGGCAGCTGTCTGAATTGCAGGGGCAGTATAAATGATTCTGGTTGTATAGGTTAGGGGGGTAGTTATCTGTATTGGACGGGCAGTACAGAAAATTTTGGTTGTATAGGTTAGCGTGTAGCTGTCTGTATTGGTGGGTTAATAGAGAGGATTCTGGTTGTATAGGTTAGGGGGTAGCTGTCTGTATTGAAGTGGCTGTACAGAGGATTCTGGTTGTATAGGTTAGGGGGTAGCTGTCTGTATTGGAGGGGCAGTACAGAGGATTCTGGTTGTATAGGTTAGGGTTTAGCTGTCTGTATTGGAGAGGTAGTACAGAGGATTCTGGTTTTATAGGTTAGGGGGTATTTGTCTGTATTGGAGGGGCAGTACAGATGATTGTGATTGTATAGATTAGGGTGTAGCTGTCTGCATTGGAAGGGCAGTACAGAGGATTCAGGTTGAATGGGTTAGGGGGTAGCTGTCTGTATTGGAGCGGCAATACAGAGGATTCTGTTTGTATAGGTTAGGGGGAAGCTGTCTGTATTTGAGGGGTAGTACAGAGAATGTTGCTTTTATAGAGGTAGCTGCCTGTATTGGAGGGGAAGTACAGATGATTCTGGTTATATAAGTTAGGGGTAGCTGTCTGTATTAGAGGAACAGTACAGAGGAGTCTGGTTGTATAGGGTAAAGGTAGCTGTCTGTATTGGAGGATCAGTATATAGGAATCTGGCTGTATAGGTTGAGGGTAGCTGTCTGCACTGGAGGGGCAGTACAGAGGATTCTGGTTGTATAGGTTAGGGGTAGCTGTCTGCATTGGAGGAAAGAACAGAGGATTCTGGTTCTATAGGTTAGGGGGTAGATGTCTGTATTGGAGGGGCAGTGTAGAGGATTCTGGTTGTGTAGGTTAGAGGATAGCTGTCTGTATTAGATGGGAAGTACTGAGAATTCTGGTTGCATAGGTTATGGGGTAGCTGTCTGTACTGAAGGTGCAGTATAGAGGATTATGGTTGTATAGGTTAGGGGAAGCTGCCTGTATTGGAGGGGCAGTACAGAGGATTCTGCTTGTATAGGGTAGGGGTAGCTGTGTGCATTGGAGGGGCAGTACAGAGGATTCTGGTTGTATAGGTTAGGGCAAAGCTGTCTGTATTTGAGGGGTAGTACATAGAATTTTGCTTGTATAGGGGGTAGCTGTCTGCATTGGAGGGGCAGTACAGAGGATTCTGGTTATATACCTTAGGGGGTAGCTGTCTGTATTATAGGGGCAGTACAGAGGTGTATGGTTGCATAGGGTAGGGGTAGCTGTCTGTATTGGAGGATCAGTATAGAGGATTCTGGCTATATTGGTTAGGGGGTAGCTGTCTGTATTGGAGGGGCACTACAGAGGATTCTGGTTGTATAGATTAGGGCGTAGATGTCTTCATTGGAGGGAAGAACAGAGGATTCTGGTTCTATAGGTTAGGGGGTAGCTGTCTGTATTGGAGGGTCAGTACAGAGGATTCTGGTTGTATAGGTTAGGCGGTAGCTGTCTGTATTGGAGGGTCAGTACTGAGGATTCCGGTTGTATTGGTTAGGGGGTAGCTGTGTGTATTGGAGGGGCAGTACAGAGGATTATGGTTGTATAGGCTAGGGGTAGCTGTCTGCATTGGAATGACAGACCAGAGGATTCTGGTTGTATAGGTTATGCGATAGCTGTCTGTACTGGGGGGGGTAATACAGAAGATTATGGTTGCATAGGATAGGGGGCAGCTGTCTGTATTGGAGGGGCAGTATAAATGATTCTGGTTGTATAGGTTAGTGGGGTAGCTGTCTGTATTGGATGGGCAGTACAGAGAATTTTGCTTGTATCGATTAGCGTGTAGCTGTCTGTAATGGTGGGGCAATAGAGAGGATTCTGGTTGTTTAGGTTAAGGGGTAGCTGTCTGTACTGAAGTGGCTGTACAGAGGATTCTGGTTGTATAGGTTAGGGGGTAGCAGTCTGTATTGGAGGGGCAGTACAGAGGATTCTGGTTGTATAGGTTAGGGGTTAGCTGTCTGTAATGGAGAGGTAGTACAGAGGATTTTGGTTGTATAGCTTAGGGGGTATCTGTCTGTATTGGAGGGGCAGTACAGAGGATTGTGTTTGTATAGGTTAGGGTGTAGCTGTCTGCATTGGAAGGGCAGTACAGAGGATTCTGGTTGTATAGGTTAGGGGGTAGCTGTCTGTATTGGAGCGGCAGTACAGAGGATTCTGTTTGTATAGGTTAGGGCAGGGTTGGGCAAACTTTTTGATTTGTGGGCCACATTGAGTTCTAACATTTGACAAAGGGGCTGGAAAAGGAGCAGAAAGATGGCATGCTTTGAAAACATCACCTCATTGGGGGAAAAATACACATCTTGGGATATGGAGAAAACATGTGCTTTAATTTCCAATGAAAATGAAGAAAAGCATTACAATAAAATCTCTGACTTCTCTGACTTCATCACTGACAAATCAATACAACAAATCACTACAATGAATTCCCAATGAACAAAACTGGACTCCCAATGACCATGAAACCATTTAACAGATTTAACTTTCAGGCAGGTGAGCTGGACCACTAGGACTCACTTTCGGTCAAGCCTTAATTGCAATACAACTACTGAAACCCAGTGAATAAAACATAACAAAAATAATTAAAAGCATAAAAATACAAATCAGACATAAATGCACAAAACTGTATTAGGTACAGCATATAAAAATAGCTTAATACCGCTGTAAAACAAAAACATTAACACCAGTTACCTAGTAAATATCGTGAGAAGATTCATCTGGAAGAGAAGGATTCCAAGACCATTTTACCTCAGGTAACATTGCATGAGCATACACAATGGCTCCCTAAAAACATGTTTTCATTCTATTTTTATATGAATACAGTATAGGAATTTTAACAATGGCTTCTGAGGTGCACTCCAGTGACACTATGTCCAGGTCCTCTGGACCATATCAAACTAGATGACATTCTTTGGGGCATTTTAAATCAAAAGTAATATTAGGACTTATGGAAAATGCTGCACAGACAAGGAGGGGACTTATATATTCAAGTGCCTGCTTACATATTAATCCCTTGTGAACTGCTGCTTCTTACCTACTTAATAGTGTACTTTTAGGAGAGCTTAAATTAATAAGCTAGTAAATCATTTTACACGCAGATACATTTTCTGTCAGTGAAACTGGACATCTATTTAACTTCAGCAGGTTTTGAACAGTGATGCTGCAATCTATATACACACACACACACACACACACACACACAGACACACACACACACACACACACACAGAATCTTGTCAGCTTTCATAATTCACTTTCTCTCTCCAATCGCTCACACACATACACTCTTCACCTTTCAAACCTGCATTCAATCACTTTCTCTCTCTGATCGCTCACACACACACACACACACACACACACACACACACACACACACACACACACACACACACACACACACACACACACACTTCACCTTTCAAACCTGCATTCACTCACTTTCTCTCTCCAATCGCTCACACACACACACACACTCTTCACAATTCTAACCTGCATTCATTCACTTTCTCTCCGATCGCCACACACACACACACACACACACACACACACACACACTTCACCTTTCAAACCTGCATTCATTCACTTTCTCTCCGATCGCTCACACACACACACACACATACACACACACACACACACTTCACCTTTCAAACCTGCATTCACTCACTTTCTCTCTCAATCGCTCACACACACACACACACTCTTCACAATTCAAACCTGCATTCACTCACTTTCGCTCTCGATTCACACACACACACACACACACACACACACACACACACACACACACACACACACACACACTTCACCTTTCAAACCTGCATTCACTCACTTTCTCTCTCAATCGTTCACACACACACACTTTTCACAATTCAAACCTGCATTCACTCACTTTCTCTCTCCAATCGCTCACACACACACATACTTCACCTTTCAAACCTGCATTCACTCACTTTCTCTCTCCGATCATTCACACACACACACTTCACCTTTCAGACCTGCATTCAGTGATTCACTCACTTTCTCTTTCCCTGCATACACACACACACACACACACACACACACACACACACACACACACACACACACACACACACACACTCTCTCTTACCCTGAATAGTGCTCGGCGTCTTCTGTTCAATCCAACCTCATGTTGCTGCTGCTGCCATTAATCCTGGGCCCGTCTCCGTTTCAGGGCTCGCTGTATCCCCCAGCCTGCTAACGCCATTAATCCCAGCTCCGTGAGCTCGCTATATCCCTGGCCCCTTTGCTGCTGCCATGAATCCGTTTCAGGGCTCGCTGAGTCAGCCTCTTCTGTTCCACATGTTGCATTCCCGCTAACTGTTAACTTAACCGCCAGCCAGCCGGAAATGATGATGCAAGCTCCTTGAGCTCAATTCCAACTGGCTGGTAGCCTGACGGTGCTGACGTCATCGCGCACGTGATGACATCAGTCCCGACAGCGTGAAAATTTAAAAAAAATTATTAAAATTTATTAAATTTTTTTCAAGTTTGGCGGGCCGAATCAAAACGTTTAACGGGCCACATGTGGCCCCCGGGCCGTAGTTTGCCCATGCCTGGGTTAGGGGGAAGCTGTCTGTATTTGAGGGGTAGTACAGAGAATTTTGCTTTTATAGGGGTAGCTGCCTGTGTTGGAGGGGAAGTACAGACGATTCTGGTTATATAGGTTAGGGGTAGCTGTCTGTATTAGAGGGACAGTACAGAGGAGTCTGGTTGTATAGGGTAGGGGTAGCTGTCTGTATTGGAGGATCAGTATATAGGATTCTGGCTGTATAGGTTGGGGGTAGCTGTCTGTATTGGAGGGGCAGTACAGAGGATTCTGGTTGTATAGGTTAGGGGGTAGCTGTCTGCATTGGAGGAAAGAACAGAGGATTCTGGTTCTATAGGTTAGGTGGTAGCTGTTTGTATTGGAGGGGCAGTGTAGAGGATTATGGTTGTGTAGGTTAGAGGATAGCTGTCTGTATTAATGGGCAGTACTGAGGATTCTGGTTGTATAGGTTATGGGGTAGCTGTCTGTATTGAAGGTGCAGTATAGAGGATTATGGTTGTATAGGTTAGGGGTAGCTGTCTGCTTTGGAGTGGCAGACCAGGGGATTCTGGTTGTATAGGTTAGGTGGTATCTGTCTGTATTGGAGGGGCAGTAAAGAGGATTCTGGTTGTATAGGTTAGGGGGTAGCTGTCTGTATTGGAGGGGCAGTACAGAAGATTATGTTCCTATAGGTTAGGGTGTAGCCGTGTGCATTGGAGGGGCAGTACAGAGAATTCTGGTTGAATAGGTTGGGGGTAGCCATCTGTATTAGAGAGGCAGTACAGAGGATTCTGGTTGTATAGGTTATGGGGTAGCAGTCTGCATTGGAGGGGCAGTACAGAGGATTCTGGTTGCATATGTTAGTGGGTAGCTGTCTGTATTGGAAGGGCATTACAAAGGATTATGGCTGTTTAGGTTAGGGGGTAGCTGTCTGTATTGGAGGGGCAGTACAGAGGATTCTGATTGTATAGGTTAGGGGGTAACAGTCTTGACTGGAAGGGCAGTACAGAGGATTCTGGTTGAATAGGTTAAGGGATAGCTGTCTGTATTGGAGGGGCAGTAAAAAGGATTCTGGTTGTAGAGTTTTGGGGTAGCTGTCTGTATGGAGGAGCAGTACAGAGGATTCTGGTTGTATAGGTTAGGGAGTAGCTGTCTGTATTGGAGGGACAGTACAGAGGATTCTGGCCATGTAGGTTAAGGGGTAGCTGTCTGTATAGGACGGGCAGTACAGAGGATTCTGGTTGTATAGGTAATGGGTAGCTCTCTGTATTGGAGAGGCAGTACAGAGGATTTTGGTTATATAGGTTAGGGGGAAGCAGTCTGTATTGGAGGAGCAGTTCAGAGGATTGTGGTTGTATAGGTTAGGGGGTAGCTGTCTGTATTGGAGGGGCCATACAGAGGATTCTGGTTGCATACGTTAAGGGGTAGCATTCTGCATTGGAGGGGCAGTACAGAGAATTCTGGTTGTATAGGTTAGGGGTAGTTGTCTGTATTGGAGGGGCAGTACAGTGGATTCTCATTGTATAAGTTAGGGGGTAGCTTTCTGTACTGCAGAGGCATTGCAGAGGATTCTGTTATTATAGGTTAGTGTTAGCTGTTTGTATTCGAGGGGCAGTACATTGGATTCTGGTTATATAGGTTAGGGGTAGCTGTCTGTATTGAAGGGGCAGTACATATCATTCCGGTTGTATTGGTTAGGGCTAGCTGTCTGTATTGGAGGGGCAGTACAGAGATTTCTGGCTGTATTGGTTAGGGTTTAGCTGTCTTTACTGGAGGGGCAGTACAGAGGATTCTGGTTGTATAGGTTAGGGGGTAGCTGTCTGTTATGGAGGAGCAGTACAGAGTATTGTGTTTGTATAGGTTAGGGGGTAGCCGTCTGTATTTGAGGGGCAGTACAAAGGATTCTTGTTGTATTGGTTAGGGGTAGCTGTCTGTATTGTTTTGGCAATACAGAGGATTCTGGTTGTATAGTTTAGGGGGTAGCTGTCTGTATTGAAGGGGCAGTACAGAGGATTCTGGTTGTATAGGTTAAGGGCTAGCTGTCTGTATTGGAGGGGCAGTACAGAGGATTCTGGTTGTATAGGTTAGCGGGTAGCTGTCTGTATTGGAGGGGCAGTACAGAAGATTCTGGCTGTATAGGTAAGGGGGTAGCTGTCTGTATTGGAGGGGCAGTACAGAGGATTCTGGTTGTACAGGTTAGGTGGTAGCTGTCTGTATTGGGGCAGTACTGAGGATTCTGGTTGTATAGTTTAGGGGTAGCTTTCTGTATTGGAGGGGTAGTACGTATGATTCTGGTTGTATAGGTTAGGGGTAGCTGTCTGTATTGGAGGGGCAGCACAGAGGATTCTGGTTGTATAGGTAAGGGGGTTGCTGTCTGTTTTGCAGGGCAGTACAGAGGATTCTGGTTGTATAGGTTAGGGGGTAGCTGTATGTATTGGCAGTGCAGTGCAGAGGATTCTGGTTGTATAGGTTAGGGGGTAGTTGTCTGTATTCTAGGGACAGTACATAGGATTCTGGTTGTATAGGTAAGGGAGTTGCTGTCTGTATTGCAGGGGCAGTACAGAGGATTCTGGTTGTATAGGTTAGGGGGTAGCTGTATGTATTGGAGGTGCAGTGCAGAGGATTCTGGTTGTATAGTTTAGGGGGTAGCTGTCTGTATTAGAGGGGCAGTACAGAGGATTCTGGTTGTTTAGGTAAGGGGGTTGCTGTCTGTATTGCAGGGGCAATACAGAGGATTCTGGTTGTGTAGGTTAGGGGGTAGCTGTATGAATTGGAGGTGCAGTGCAGAGGATTCTGGTTGTGTAGGTTAGGGGGTAGCTGTCTGTATTCGAGGGGAGGTTGAGAGGATTCTGGTTGTATAGGTTGGGGGTAGCTCTCTGTATTGGATGGGCAGTTCAAAGGATTCTGGTTGTACAGGTTAGGGGGTAGCTGTCTGCATTGGAGTGGCAGTACAGAGGATTCCGGTTGTATAGGTTAGGGAGTAGCTGTCTGTATTGGAGGCGCAATACAGAGGATTCTGGTTGTATAGGCTGGAGGTAGCTGTCTGTATTGGATGGGCAGTACAGAGGATTCTGGTTGTATAGTGGTAGCTGTCTGTATTGGAGGGGTAGTAAAGAGAATTCTGGTTATATAGGTTAGGGGGTAGCTGTCTGTACTGGAGGGGCAGTACAGAGAAGTCTAGTTTTATAGGTTAGGGGGTAGCTGTTTGTTTTGGAGAGGCAGTACAGAGGATTCTGGCTGTATAGGTTAGGGTGTAGCTGTCTGTATTGGTGAGGCAGTACAGAGGATTCTGGTTGTATAGGTTAAGGGGGTAACTGTCTGCATTGGAGGGGCTGTACAGAGGATTCTGGTTGTACTGGTTAGGGGGTAGTTGTCTGTATTGGGGGCAGTACTGATTATTCTGGTTGTATAGGTTAGGGGGTAGCAGTCTGTATTGGAGGGGCAGTACAGAGGATTCTGGTTGTATAGGTTAAGGGGTAGCTGTCTGTATTGAAGGGGCAGTATAGAGGATTCTGGTTGTATTGGTTACTGGGTAGCTGTCTGTATTGGAGCGGTAGTACAGAGGATTCTGGTTATATAGGTTAGGGGGTATCTGTTTGCATTGGAGGGGCAGTACAGTGGATTCTGGTTGTATAGGTTAGGAGGAAGCTGTCTGTATTTGAGGGGTAGTACAGAGAATTCTGGTTGTATAGGGGGTAGTTGTCTGTATTGGAGGAGCAGTACAGAGGATTCTGGTTATATAGGATAGGGGGTAGCTGTCTGTATTAGAGGGGCAGTAAAGAGCAGTCTGGTTGTATTGAGTAGGGGTAGCTGTATGTATTGGAAGGGCAGTACAGAGGATTCTGGCTGTATAGGTTAGGGGGTAGCTGTCTGTATTGGACGGTCAGTACAGAAGATTCTGGTTGTATAGGTTAGGTCATATCTGCCTGTATTGGAGTGGCAGTACAGAGGATTCTGGTTGTATAGGTTAGGGGTTGCTGTCTGTATTCGAGCGGCTGTACCGAGGATTCTGGTTGTATAGGTTAGGGGGTAGCCATCTGCATTTGATTGGCAGTACAGAGGATTCTGGATGTATAGGTTAGGGGCTAGTTGTTTGTACTGGAGGGGCAGTACAGAGGATTGTGGTTTTATAGGTTAGGGAGTAGCTATCTGTACTGAAGGGGCAGTACAGAGGATTCTGGTTGTATAGGTTAGGGGTAGCCATCTGCATTGGATGGGCAGTACAGAGGATTCTGGATGTATAGGTTAGGTGCTAGTTGTTTGTACTGGAGGGGCAGTACAGAGGATTCTGGTTTTATAGGTTAGGGGGTAGCTGTCTGTATTAAAGGGGCAGTATAGAGGATTGTGGTTGTATATGTTAGGGGGTAAGCTGTCTGTATTGGAGGGAAAGTTCAGAGAATTCTGGTTGTATAGGTTAGGGGGTAGCGGTCTGTATTTGACGGGCAGTACAGAGGATTCTAGTTGTACAGGTTATGGGGTAGCTGTCTGCATTGGAGGGGTAGTAGAGAGGATTCTGGTTGTATAGGCTAGGGGGTAGCTGTCTGTATTGAAAGGGCAGTAGAGAGGATAATGATTATATAGGTTAGGGGGTAGCTGTCTGCATTTTAGGGGCAGTACAGTGGATTCTGGTTGTATAGGTTAGGGGGAAGCTGTCTGTATTTGAGGGTAGTACAGAGAATTCTGGTTGTATAGGGGGTAGCTGTCTGTATTGGAGGGGCAGTACAGAGGATTCTGGTTATATAGGTTTGGGGGTAGCTGTCTGTATTGGAGGGGTAGTACAGTGGATTCTGGTTGTATTTGTTATGGGGTATCTGTCTGCATTGAAGGGGCAGAACAGAGGATTCTGGTTGTATAGGTTAGGGGGTAGCTGTCTGTATTGGTGGTGCAGTATAGAGGATTCTGTTTGTATAGGTTAAGGGGTAGCTGCCTGCATTGGATGGGTAGTACTGCGGATTCTGGTTGTATAGGTTCGGGGGTAGCTGTCTGTATTGGAGGGGCAGTACAAAGGATTCTGGTTGTATAGTTTAGGGGTAGCTGTCTGTATTGAAGGGGGAGTACAAAGGATTCTGGTTGTATAGGTTAAGGGCTAGCTGTCTGTATTGTAGGAGCAGTACACAGGATTCTGGTTCTATAGATTAGGGGGAAGCTGTCTGTATTGGAGGGGCAGTACAGAGGATTCTGGCTGTATAGATAAGGGGGTAGCTGTCTGTATTGGAGGGGCAGTACAGAGGATTCTGGTTGTACAGTTTAGGGGTAGATGTCTGTATTGGGGTAAGTACTGAGGATTCTGGTTTTATAGGTTAGGGGTAGCTGTCTGTATTGGAGGGGCAGTACGTATCATTCTGGCTGTATAGGTTAGGGGTAGCTGTCTGTATTGGAGGGGTAGTACAGTGGATTCTGGTTGTATTTGTTATGGGGTATCTGTCTGCATTGAAGGGGCAGAACAGAGGATTCTGGTTGTATAGGTTAGGGGGTAGCTGTCTGTATTGGTGGTGCAGTACAGAGGATTCTGTTTGTATAGGTTAAGGGGTAGCTGCCTGCATTGGATGGGTAGTACTGCGGATTCTGGTTGTATAGGTTCGGGGGTAGCTGTCTGTATTGGAGGGGCAGTACAGAGAATTTTAGTTGTATAGGTTAGGGTGTAGCTGCCTGTATTGGAGGGGCAGTACAGAGGATTCTGGTTGCATACGTTAGGGGGTAGCTGTCTGTACTGGAGTGGCAGTACAGAGGATTCTGGTTATATTGGTTAGGGTGTAGCTGTCTGTATTGAAGGGGCAGTACAGTGGATTCTGGTTGTATAGGTTAGGGGGTAGCTGTCTGTACTGGAGTGGCAGTACAGAGGATTCTGGTTGTATAGGTTAGGGGGTAGCTGTATATATTGGAAGGGCAGTAGAGAGTATTCCGGTTGTATAGGTTAGGGGTTAGCTGTCTGTTAAGGAGAGGCAGTACAGAGGATTCTGGTTGCATAGGTTAGGGGATAGCTGTCTGTATTGGAGTGATGGTACAGGGGATTGTGTTTGTATAGGTTAGGGGGTAGCCATCTGTATTGGGGGCAGTACGTAGGATTCTGGATGTATAGGTTAGGGGTAGCTGTTTGTAGTGGAGGGGCAGTACAAAGGATTCTGGTTGTATAGGTTGGGGGTAGCTGTTTGTATTGGAGGGGCAGTACAGAGGATTCTCATTGTATAGGTTTGGGTGTAGCTGTCTGTATGGAGGGTCAGTACAGAGGATTGTGTTTGTATAGGTTAGGGGGTAGCTGTCTGTATTGGAGGGGCAGTACAAAGGATTCTGGTTGTATAGGTTGGGGGTAGCTGTTTGTATTGGAGAGGCAGTACAGATGATTCTCATTGTATAGGTTTGGGTGTAGCTGTCTGTATGGAGGGTCAGTACAGTGGATTGTGTTTGTATAGGTTAGGGGGTAGCCGTCTGTATTGGAGGGGCAGTACAGAAGATTCTGGTTGAATACTTTAGTGGGTAGCCATCTGTATTGGAGCAGAAGTACAGAGGCTTCTGGTTGGATAGTTTAGGGGTTAGCTGTCTGTATTGCGGAAGAAGTACAGAGGATTCTGGTTGTATAGGTTAGGGTGTAGCTATCTGTATTGGAGGCGCAGTACAGAGGATTCTGTTTGTATAGGTTAGGGGGTAGCTGTCTGTATTGGAGGGGCCGTACAAAGGATTCTGGTTGTATAGGTTAGGGGGTAGCTGTCTGTATTGGAGGGGCAGTACAGAGGATTGTATTTTTATAGGTTAGCAGATAGCCGTCTGTATTGCAGGGGCAGTATAGAGGATTCTGGTTGAATAGCTTAGGGTGTATCCATCTGTATTGGAGGCGCAGTACAGAGGATTATGGCCGTATAGGTTATGGGGTTGCTGTCTGTATTGGAGGGGCAGTTCAGAGGATTCTGGTTGTATAGGTTAAGGGGTAGCTGTCTGTATTGGAGAGGCAGTACAGAGGATTCTGGTTGTACAGGTTAGGGGGTAGCTGTCTGTATTGGAGGGGCAGTACAGAGGATTGTATTTTTATAGGTTAGCAGATAGCCGTCTGTATTGCAGGGGCAGTATAGAGGATTCTGGTTGAATAGCTTAGGGTGTATCCATCTGTATTGGAGCAGCAGTGCAGAGGATTCTGGTTGTATAGTTTAGGGATTAGCCATCTGCATTGGGGGGCAGTACAGAGGATTCTGGATGTATGGGTTAGGGGATAGCTGTCTGTATTGGAGGGGCAGTACAAAGGATTCTGGTTGTATAGTTTAGGGGTAGCTGTCTGTATTGAAGGGGGAGTACAAAGGATTCTGGTTGTATAGGTTAAGGGCTAGCTGTCTGTATTGTAGGAGCAGTACACAGGATTCTGGTTCTATAGATTAGGGGGAAGCTGTCTGTATTGGAGGGGCAGTACAGAGGATTCTGGCTGTATAGATAAGGGGGTAGCTGTCTGTATTGGAGGGGCAGTACAGAGGATTCTGGTTGTACAGTTTAGGGGTAGATGTCTGTATTGGGGTAAGTACTGAGGATTCTGGTTTTATAGGTTAGGGGTAGCTGTCTGTATTGGAGGGGCAGTACGTATCATTCTGGTTGTATAGGTTAGGGGTAGCTGTCTGTATTGGGGTGGCAGTACAGAGGATTTTGGTTGTATAGGTAAGGGGGTTGCTGTCTGTATTGCAGGGGCAGTACAGAGGATTCTGGTTGTATAGGTCAGGGGGTAGCTGTCTGTATTCGAGGGACAGTAAATAGGATTCTGTTTGTATAGGTTTGGGGTAAGCTGTCTGTATTGGAGGGGAGGTTCAGAGGATTCTGATTGTATAGGTACCGGGTAGCTGTCTGTATTGGATGGGCAGTACCGAGGATTCTGATTGTACAGGTTAGGGGGTAGCTGTCTGCATTGGAGCGGCAGTACAGAGGATTCTGGTTGTATAGGTTTGGGGGTAGCTGTCTGTATTGGATGGGCAATACAGAGGATTCTGGTTGTATAGGGGGTAGCTGTCTGTATTGGAGGGGCAGTACAGAGAATTCTGGTTATATAGGTTAGGGGGTAGCTGTCTGTACTGGAGGAGCAGTACAGAGCAGTCTGGCTTTATAGGTTAGGGGGTAGCTGTCTGTTTTGGAGGGGCAGTACAGAGGATTCTGGCTGTATAGGTTAGGGTGTAGCTGTCTGTATTGGAGAGGCAGTACAGAGGATTCTGGTTGTATAGGTTAGGGGGTAACTGTCTGCATTGGAGGGGCAGTACAGAGGATTCTGGTTGTACTGGTTAGGGGGTAGTTGTCTGTTTTGGGGGCAGTACTGATTATTCTGGTTGTATAGGTTAGGGGGTAGCAGTCTGTATTGGAGAGGCAGTACAGAGGATTCGGGTTGTATAGGTTAGGGTGTAGCAGTCTGTATTGGATGGGCAGTACATAGGATTCTGGGGTTATTGGTTTGGGTGTAGCTGTCTGTATTGGAGGTGTAGAATAGAGGATTCTGGTTGTAAAGGTTGAAAAGAGACATAAAGGAGCTCTCAGATTATGTAGCCCAGGCTGTTATGACCCTGACCCTGAGCAGTATCCTACCTTCCCCAAGAATGATGCCACAATACAGAGACAAAATGATCAGTTTTAATAATTGGCTTAATTTCTGGTGTCATTCTAAGGGGATCCAATGTCTGTCTGCCTGGAATGACATGCTTGGCAAGCCACGCTGCTTGAGGGACGGCTTGCACCTGTCACCCCTGGATTTCCGGATATTGGCAAAGGCTCTTGCCACCCCCATAGTGCCTTTTTTAGACAAGGCTCAAATTCTAAATCCACCGCCCTAGAAAACAATAATGGAAAAAAACTAAGGGTAATGCTGCTCAATGCCAGAAGTCTAAATCTCAAGATGCACGCCCTCGAAGCCCTCCTCAGTATGGAGAACATCGATGTCTGTGCTGTGACTGAAACCTGGTTCAGGGCTCCTGAGAGCACCCCGGCACTATCAGGGTTTACCTCATATCATGCGTTCCGGCCCCAAAACCCAGACCGTACCACAAAAGGAGGGTGTATCCATATTCATCAAGGATACCCACACCTCCAGGCTGGTGGCAACTCACGAAGCATCAGAGACCATTCAGGTGCAATTAACCATAGGCAAAACTACTCTACAGTTTGTAGCATGTTACAGGCCACCCTCTCAAACTCAGGAACCCCACACAGCCTTCCTGAAGACACTGGAGAGTATAAATGTCTCTCCAAACACCATCATATTGGGTGACTTCAACTACGCAAACATAGACTGGGAACATTACTGAAGCCCCAATACCCTAGCCCAAAGGTTCCTGGAGTTCATAAACTCAAATGCTATGGAACAACTTGTCACCATTCCCACAAGAGGTGAAAATATTCTAGACCTGATCATCACAAACATGGGGACAAAATGCTCCACACCGGAAGTATATCCCTCATTGGTGAGATCAGAACATAAACTAATCTCACTGGATATCCACATCCCGCCCCCACCCCCAACAAAAAAGACCACAGTGAAGAACTTCTCAAAAGCCAACTTCACACTTCTTAAGACTGGTGTGGTATCCTTCAAGGCCCCTGAGCCATTGGAAACCACAACCCACGCTGCTGAATCCCTTACAAATGCTTTCTACGAGCACCTCCAGGATTGCATGGATCAAGCAATCTCAAATAAAATCAAGACCCTTTCCACCAAAGGCAAGCCGATCTGGTGGACCCCAGCCATAAACAAACTTTACAACAAGAGGAGAAAGCTACTACAAGATAGAGCAAAATCCCTAATAGGGAAGACATCTCTGATCAATACTAGTAAAAAATTACGATCACTCATAAAATCATCCAAGGCCAACTTTGAGAGAAAAATCACCAAGGACTCAAAAGACAATCATAAGGCCTTCTTTAGCTATGTTAGAAATCTGGGTGGAAACTCCCAGATATGCTCAGAATTAGTCCAAAATGATACAAAAATCACTGAACCCACAGACATTGCAAACATACTGGCAGACAGGTTCAGTGAAAATTTCTCCCATCCCTCCCCCCCAAAAGGAGAAATATCTATCCCAGCAGAGTGTAGCCTCCCAATCATCTCAAATGCCCAGGTGAGAGCTACTCTCTCTAAAGCTAAAAACACAGCATCAATGGGACCGGATGGTGTCCCCGGCTGTGTGCTGCACGAACTCAATGAGGAACCAAACCCACGCATAAGGCTGCTGTTTAATCTTAGCCTTAGTACAGGATACATACCCAAAGAGTGGCGTACAGCAACTGTGGTCCCATTCCACAAAGGCGGTGCTTCTACGGACCCTGGCAATTACCGCCCCATAAGCTTAACAAGCCTGGTCTGCAAAGCTATGGAGAGGATCATAATGGAACTCATAAATAAAGACATAGGGGACCTACAGACATTGGATCCTACCCAATTCGGCTTTGTCAAGGGCAGATCATGCCTCTTGAACTTGGTCGACTTTTTTGAAACAGTCACCAAGGCCATTGATGAGGGTAAGGCAGTTCACACAGCCTACCTTGACCTTGCAAAAGCTTTTGACACAATACCCCACTTTCGGGTATCATAGAAAAGCTCACCAGCTTAAATGTAAACCCATATGTCACAAGATGGGTTGCAAACTAGCTCAAGGACAGAACCCACAGGGTTAGAGTTGCTGGTGCCATGTCAGACTCCAAGCCGGGTCACGGTGTCCCACAGGGCTCAGTCCTGGGCCCCTCTTGTTCGGCATCTACTTTTCAGAAGTGCAGGCAAACATAGGAGAATTGTGGCTGACAAAGTTTGCAGATGACTGCAAACTGGGCGCCATAGTTGAAAATCCATCAGACACAGATATCCTTCAGAGAGGTCTCATAGAAATGGATAACTGGTGCCAGAGCCATAGCCTTAAGCTAAATGCCAAAAAATGTATAGTCATACCCTTTGGTAAAAACAAGGTAACCCCAAGTTACCACATAGGTGGCAATCCATTAAGCACAGAAGAGGTTAACAGGGACCTGGGGAACCAAGTTGACAGTAACCTTTCTTTTGAAACTCACATTGCCAAAGTAGTTAGGAGGACCTTCTACATTGCCTACCTAATTATGAAGGGATTCACATCCAGATCAAGGGTGGTCATTGTTCCCCTGTACTCTTCACTTATCAGACCAATGATTGAGTACAATGCCCCATTCAGAATGTATCTTACCCGACACCTGCAGCAATTGGAAAGACCCCAAAAGTTCCTCACCAAAAGGATAAAGGGGCTCAAAAATATGCCATATGCTGCCCGACTGAAGAAACTCCAGCTCTATTCAGTCGCATACCATCTGCTCAGAGGTGACCTGTGCCTGACATACAAGGCCATGTCCAACCCGGAATTAATGGACATGCTCCACCTCAAAAAATCCAAATCCACCAGAGCCACAAGAGCAAGAGACTTAAACCTCAACACAGATATAAATAGGACGTGCTGGAGGGACAGATTCATCACCCAGAGACTCCCTATGCTGTGGAACAGAATCCCGGTCCATGTGAGACAGAGCACCTCGCTGGCTCTATTCAAGAGGAATCTTGACCAGTGGATGGGAGATCGTAGGTTTACCCCGGGGATCATCTCTGTATCACTGCTGGACAGAGGCACGGCAAACTAATGCGTATAGTATTCTTCAACCTAAGGGGTGGTGAAAGCCACACAACTCTGGCTAGGCTTATAAATGCCCTAGGGCAGATAGCCTAGTATGAACCTATGAACCTATGAACCTATAGGTTAGGAGGTAGCCGTCTGCATTGGTCGGGCGTTACAGAGGATTCTGGATGTATATGTTTGGAGGTAGTTGTCTATATTGGAAGGCCAGTACAGAGGATTCTGGCTGTATAGGTTAGGGGTAGCTGTCTGTATTGAAAGGGCAGTACAGTGGATTCTGGTTGTATTTGTTATGGGGTATCTGTCTGCATTGGAGGGGCAGAACAGAGGATTCGGGTTGTATAGGTTAGGGGGTAGCTGTGTGTATTGGTGGTGCAGTACAGAGTATTCTGGTTGTATAGGTTAAGGGATAGCTGTCTGCATTGGATGGATAGTACTTCGGATTCTGGTTGTATAGGTTAAGGGGTAGCTGTCTGTATTGGATGGGCAGTACGGAGAACTTTAGTTGCATAGGTTAGGGTGTAGCTGCCTGTATTGGAGGGGCAGTACAGAGGATTCTGGTTGCATATGTTAGGGGGTAGCTGTCTGTATTGGAGGGGCAGTACAGGGGATTCTGGTTTTATTGGTTAGGGCATAGCTGTCTGTATTGGACGTGCAGTACAGTGTGATTCTGGTTGTATAGGTTTGGGGGTAGCTGTCTGTACTGGAGTGGCAGTACAGAGGATTCTGGTTGTATAGGTTAGGGGGTAGCTGTATATATTGGAAGGGCAGTAGAGAGTATTCTGGTTGTATAGGCTAGGGGTTAGCTGTCTGTATCGGAGAGGCAGTACAGAGGATTCTGGTTGCATAGGTTAGGGGGTAGCTGTCTGTATTGGAGGGATGGTACAGGGGATTGTGTTTGTATAGGTTAGGGGGTAGCCATCTGTATTGGGG